>NW_026557478.1:0-20681 GCF_029017545.1 Prosopis cineraria | reverse complement strand
ATGTGGCAGCATGTGGCATAAAGCCATAAGTGTGTCATACACTGCAATGTAAGCACGCCATGTACTGTGGTGCATATAAACGTTTCTACAACTGTTATATAACAATTCACAGGGGAAAACTTCATTATACCGCCATTTTCACATGTGATGTTGATTAGAGTAGTTCAAGCACCCACATGAAGCTTATGAACTAATGAGAGAAGTTTGAACACCAGTCCTAAGATTCTAAGGAAGTGAGTTGACAGCTGCTTTGTAGTCAAGAGGAGGATATTGATTAAGAGTTGTCTTCCTTGTCATCTTTGTTATGCTACTTACTCTATAGAAGGGCAATCCTTAGTCTAGGCTTTCTGTAAGCATATATACCAGAAAGGAGCTGAGCAAGTGGATTAAGGTCACTTCTGTAGGCCATTTGTTACTCTGTTTTAGCCTTTTTTATTGTGTCATTATCCATGGTCCGATCAAAATTTAGATACTGAAGTGTAAAAAGCTTTTTTTCCCAAAAATTTGTGCACCCAAGCATTGAAATCGATTACATTATCTCATTAGACTATTCTGGCCCTTAAAGCAAGTCCAAATGAACTATTACACCTGATTGACCACATTTTATATCAAACACACATAGAATAAAATTTAGCCATTTAATAGCCTATTTCCACATTTCACAACATTACACCAAAACACATTAGTTTGGTCATGTTTCCACAATTTCACTACAATTCTCATGTCTTCACATTCACAACATATTCACCCCACACAACTAAGTCTTAGCCTTTGTTCCTCATTTCACCACATATACACACATATAGGCTAAGATTTATAAAATTCACAACATTTCATAATTATAAATATGAATGCACCCTATGGCAACCTTATATACAATATGTATATAAGTAAAGTGTTCATTACACAAAACTTAGAGATTTCATGACAATGGCACACTATGTCAATCCTTACTCTTTCCTTTTACCTTGTTCATCACTATGACATATAAAAATGTAAGCACAAGGTAAGATAATAATCTCAGTAATAAAAATAACTCTCTACTACTGACTATCACATGCAACCATAAGTAAGTATAACATAATATACACTTAAACATATCATATAACACGGATTTCATTTCAAATCACTATATCAGTATAGTGCTTTTCTACTAATCACCACTTTCACAACATTTAGCTTATAGCATGATCACTACCACCCTAACCTCTAAATCACCCTAACTTTAAACTATAGGCTTAGCTTAGACTAATGTACACACATTTATTAGCCTTGAGCTTACCTTCAGTGGTAGAATCACTTAGCCAAAGGTGTTCTATCATACTTTTAGACTATGATTTCCCCTATCACATACAATATGTGTTATTGACTCTAACACTACATCACATCGATACTAAGGAGGCTAAATCTCTAACACCCTACCTTAACAAGGCACTAAGAAGATAATCTCCAACACCGCACCTTGAAAGGCACTAAGGTGATATAATTTTTCAACACCACACTCCGTTAGGTACTAAAGAGAATAATGCCATATGGTCTTTCTCTACTTCTTCCTATGAGTGAACTCCTACTCTTATGATGATGCTTTTGTATAAATCATCTCTTTACATATATATACAACCCTCTATATATATATATATATATATCTATTTACAAAATATGCAATTCCATAAAATCAATTCTTTAAAAATTAATTTCATACATTAAACATTCACTTAGCAACATGCTCATTCCAAAACATTTTCACACAATAATACTCACACTTTTAAATAGTTTAATAGATAATCAAATAGAGAAAATTATTCACTTACTTCAACCCTTCTATCAAAAGAAGGTTACCCGTGGATTCAATGATAGCTAACACTTCACTATAAGCTTCTCTTTTCACTTTATATGCAAAATAGGCTAATTTACACACAATTAGCACTATTAATCAATTTATCTAATTGACTAAAGATACTTAATTGTGCTTAAATCTATATTAAATAGTCCATTCCTTCCCTCTTAGTGAATCTAAGTTCATTATCCCTCGATTACTACTTTCTATCACTCCTAACAATCCCGTTTCACTTCTATTCAATTTCCACCTCATTTTCCCTTTAATTTAGGGCCAATTAAACCTATAACTTAAAGCATTATCATTAAATCCCAAACTAGTCATAAAATCTTAATTTAACTTTTGAGGACCTTTTAATTACTATAGGTAAGAAACTATCCCTTAGCATTTTTTTAATTTAATTTTTCTATAATTCATACCAAGAGAAATTATAGTATAATTGGAGGTAAGAGCTACACGAGATTTACTCGATAAGCTATGAGTCAAAAATCTCTTCCAAGCTCCTAAGAATCCTTGCCCTGGCAATCATCCCCCTTCTTTCTCTCCTCTCATGCTTTCTTTCTTTTTCTCTTTGAACCAACAAGCTGATTCATGACTTATTAATCAAATTTATGTGCCATGTACCATGGCGCAAGCACAGTGAGGAAAATTAGCTATGACATGTGCATAGTGAGGAAAATCCTTACCACGCACACACGCTTCATTATGAGACACAGTTCTTCTACCCATATCTATTCATTCAACACCTAAAAGACTTAAATTATCAAAATAATCATCCAAATTTCTAATCATATGCTAATTACCAATTCACACCTAATTAGTAACTAATTATATGATTAGAAAATTAAGATGTTAGAATTCTCGCCTCTTTTTAAGAATTTTAGCCCCAAAATTCATAAAACACTTTAATACGCACCTGTGAAAACAAATGGGGATATTGTTGCTTCATTTTATCCTTTGTCTCCTAGGTAGCATCATCAGAAGTCATGCCTCACCAAAAAATCTTCACCAATCATATGGGTTTCATTTCTCAGTTATTTGCCTTTCATATCTATAATTTTCTCTGGCTCAGCCTTATAGGTTAAATTCTCCTAAGGCTCAATCTCCTATAGTTCTATAACATGAGAGGGGTCTAGTTGGTACTTTTTGAGTTGTGATATGTGAAATACATCATGCACACTAGATAATTGTGGCAGCAAAGCAACTTTATAGGTAACTAGTCCAATCCTTTCTATAATCTTGAAAAGACCAATGAATCAAGGAGTTAATTTGTTAGCTCTAATATACCTCCCAATTCCTATCACTAGCATAACTCTCAAGAATATGTCTCCCACCAGGAACTCTAACAGGCTTCTACGCTTATCTGTAACATCCTAAAAATTTTTCCCATGATTTATTAATCTAATAATGAAGGATAATTATGAAAAGTTAAGCATAATTGGTTTAAGGATAGTTAGAGATGGTTATTGGGTTTGTTTTTAGCTTTTGTTTTTAGCTTTAGAGAGATGGTTTGTTTGGATTAGAGACGGTTATTGGGTTGGAAAGTGAATTAGGTCACCTGAGCTCAAATTATAGAGAGAAATTAGATTTTTAGCCTATTGTGTGTTATGCTGCTTTTATGTCACAGCATAATTTCCTAAACCAGTTTTTTTAAAACACAAAATAAGTTTGTAAGATAGAGAGTGAGACCTAAAATAGAGAGGGGGTGACTAGGAGAGTATTTTCTTTGCTACAGCATCAACTCTTGGGCATTTTAGAGGTGTTTGAAGCTTAGTTTGACCTAGGCATGCCTTCTTTATCTCTTCTTCTTCTCTCTACACGTTTTGGAAGTGAGATTTAAGGTTGAGAGATGATGATTTTCAAATTTAAGGCTAGTCTGAATTCATTAGTCTAAATGGGACTAATGAAAGTTGTTTAAGTATTCTATACATTGTTTAAAAGTTTTTATAAGGTTGTATGTAACATTCAAAAAATTTTAACCTTGATTTATTAATCTAATGAGGGTAGTTAGTGAGTTAATAAAGTGTGTGGCAAGAGGAGTTTAACTTGGCATAATTGACATGATTTCAGCCTTATAAGTGGGTTCGGGTTGAAGGCGAGCCACTCGAGCAAGGAAAGAGGATGAAAAAGAGAAGGATTGTTTTCTGTACCACGTCGTGGTGTGTTGTTGGTCTGCTATGGTGCATGGAGACAATTCAAATGTAACGGACTCCTTTGTACCATGCACCGTGGTGGAGGGTATTATGCGCCGTGGTGCACGGCCAAAAAATTAGATAAATAAGCTTGTGAGCTGTGTGAAAACAAAAGAGGAAAAGAGGAGGAAAATAAAGAGCTCAATTTTATCTCTACTAGGGCACAACATTTGGTCTCATTATTGATAGATTAAAGCTCCCAAACACCTAACGTAAGATTGTGGTGCCTTCTTCTTTCTTTTCCTCTCTCATTTGTTATGATTTATGGTAGGGTTTGAGTTAGGAGATGGATTTTTGGTCCATAGAGTATGGATCTGATTCCATTGGTTAAAATAAATTAAATGGGAGTGGTTTAATGTTTTAAAACACCACATTAATAATTTTAGAGGTGGTTGGTCTATGGGAGCATTTAATATCTGATAATTAATATTTATGAGGTAGTTGGGAGAGGTTAATATGCATTAATAAAGGTTTGAGGTGTCATTAATGATAATGTGTATTAATGAAATTTAATGAGCCCATTGGGTATGAATGGGTATTGATTATAAGATGATATAGTAGTGTATATGGAGTTTTATGTTGATAAAGTTTTAAAAGTTAGTCAATGATGATATCCTTATGATATGATTGTAGAGAGGTTCATTTTGGCATCATTTGAGCTTGTTGAAACTTTGGGAAGTCGATATAGTGAGGGGTAAACCTTTGACCTCTCAAAGGTTTAAGATAATCAGAGAAAACTTAATTTTTATAGTTGTATGTTAATTGTGTTGTGAAATGTGATTTGTGAGTTGAATTGATGATGCATATTAGCAAGTGTTGATTTGTGAATTGGTTTTGGGAAGAAAACCTTGATTTTTGCCACCCTTGATGTTTCATGAAATTAATTGCAATTTATTACTATGGTGGAGAATTGTGATGAATTATGTGTTAAAATATGGGGTATATGTGTTATGCAAGTTCATGTGTTGAGTAATGAATGTTGAAATGCATATTATGTGTGAAATATACATAGCATGATTATTGGCTGGAATTTGCCTAGGGAGAGGAGTAGATTGGTTGAAAATCAACATGATATTGGTAGTGACCGTTGAAATCTGGAACTAGCCTTGGCACCTACTATTGGAATCGGGAGGTAGCCCTTGCCCCATGATTGATTCGGGACTATTCTACTTGTTTTATGAGGGACTCGAACTTAACTAGTCTCCACCGATTCGTGAAGAGGCTAAATTAAGGGTACAACACCCAATAGTTATTAATGTTAGGGGAAACCAGATTACATAAGTGAGTGAGTTAACTCTGGCCTAGTAGCTCCTCACAAGTGGAAGGCTGAGTTAGTCTGTGAAGGACGTAGCCACGTGATAGCACCGATTTCATATCAGAGGTAATAGGAGGATATAAGGTTGGCATATGATCATGCATATAAGTCTGGCTGCATGGCTGTTAGTTTTGTGGTCCGACACGTGTTAAGAGCACATGGTTGTTATTTTATGACCCTGATTATGTTTTTGCAAAATATCATGATATAATGTTTTGTAGCAAGCCCGGTCACATGGTTGTTAGTTTTGTGAACTGTGGCCTAGTGCTATGTGAATATGTGTTTATTTGCCTAATTGCATCAATTTACAACTAATATGTAACTGTAAGTGTTAAGTAAAACTTAGTTACTAAGCGGTTGTACTCACCCCTCAATTCTCAATATTTTAGAAATTAGCTCATAGGATCCGAGTCAGGGAAAACATACAAAGGCTTAGGATTTGTGGAGTAAATCCTCTATATCCTCTCTTTAGTTATTTTCATCTGTATTTGTTAATGTATTTTCGAACTAGGATTAATTGTCATGATTGGTGCACTACTTGCATGATTTTGTACTTTAACTAGTGTATTTTGTGCCTTGGGTTAGTGAGTTTTTGTTGTGAACCCGTGGATAGGACCAAAATACTTGTGCAAGTAGAAACATATGTATTTTTGAGAAATATGAATGAAATGGTTGATTTTGTGCAATTTTTCCTCCCCCTTTATGTTTTATGAAAATTGGGATTGAGTAGTGATTTTGTGAAATAAATGTGTTTGATTATGTGTGGTGTGTTGCACAAGTTTGTAAGAGTCCATTGAGAATGGTTAGATGGTTTGTGTATGCTATTGGCATGTGTGGTTGAGTTAGGACACCCAATTTTGGGAGATTTTGTGAAAATGTGGTAGAAATAGGTTTTGGTATCCAACTTCTTATAGAAAATGAGTTTGAATGTAAATCCTATACCATTAGGTAGAGCTAGGAGAAAGCTTTGTGTAGATACCAAAACCACCTTAATCAGACGTTGGATGGAGATTTAGGATGGGACGAAAGTTTGCTTCCCAGGCTGTCAAATGACAGCACTAATCTGTCAAATTTTATGCAATGCACCGCGGTGTATGGTGCCTCACACCACAGCACATGGCAAAGAGAAGACATATCGCGGTGCATGAGTTGTAAGCCGCAACGCAGTTGTTATTTTTGCACAAAAATTGTTTTTGAGTTTTAAAACTCATTATTTAGGCCTCAATTGATTTCTAAACTTCCGCTTTGTTTTCAAAACTCTGGTTTGAAATCCTTAAATTATGTTTGAGATTTGAACTGTCGAGATTGGGATTCCCTTGAAATGATTTTGAGAAATTTCCTTTATAAAACCCTACAGTTTGGTAATTCTTAGAGGGTTAAGCCCTGGATTACCATGATTTAGAGTTAATTATGGTTTAACCTTAGGAAGGTTGCATTGTAAGCTTAGGTCATCTATTTTAGAGATGATGATTTTCAAATTTAAGGCTATGAGTCTGAACCCATTAGTCTAAATGGGACTAATGGGAGTTAAGTATTCTATACATGGTTTAAAAGTTTTTATAAGGTTGTAAGTTTAGGTCATCCATTTTAGATGAACCTTAGACCTTCAAAGTGTGATTTTGGATTATTGGGTGTTATATTAGTGATTATTTAAGGTAATGGAAGCTAAATGGAGTTAATAAACCTAATGACTAAGGGAGGATACTGGAATGCTGGGTAATTAAAGTATTAATTAATAGGAGTTGGAAAAGTGTTTATGATGACTTTAATGATGATTGGTATAATTAATTGTAAAAAATTTATCTTGTGCACCATTCAAACTTTAGTATAATTTATGAAGAACTTTTATTAAGGTGTAAACCTTTAAGAGACCTCTCAAAGGTTTAAGATAACTAGAAAAAACCTAGTTTATATAGTTGAATATTAATTGATTATTTGTTGAAATGGTTGATTTGAAATATGTTTAATATTTTTAAACTCATAATGCAAATTTGGCATGGTTGGTGATGCATTATTATTAAAATTATATTTATGTTCATATATATGCTAATAGTGATGATGAATGAGAAATTATGATTATGTACTAGTTGGTGTGTAGATTGAGTTAGGTGTGAGTATGGATATACGGATTCATGATATGAATGGTTGATTAGAATGTATGTACGTATGTGATATACGTGCATAGTATGATCAATCGAGAGCTTGCCTTGGCACTAACCATTAGAATCGGGAGGTAGCCTTTGTCCCATGGTTGATTCAAGATTATCCCACTTATTCTATACGAAACTCAAACCTAACTAGTCTCACTGGTTTATGAGGAGGCTAGATTAGGGGTATGACACCTTATAGTTGTTAATATTGGGGGAAAGTAGATTACATAAGTTAGTGAGTTGATCTTAGCTTGTTGGCTCCATACAAGTAAAAGGCTGGGTTAGTCCATGAAGGATGTAGCTACTGGTTTTATGTCGGAGGTCATAAGTTTGGCATATGATCTTGCCTTTAGTCTCAACCACATAGTTGTTAGTATTATAGCCTGGTGCAGTTTAAGGGCACATGGTTGGTATTATTGTAGCCCCAGGTTATGAATTATTGATATATATATATATATGATTATGTGTTTGAAGCCTGGTCACATGGTTGTTATTGTTGTGGCCAAAGCTATACATTATCATACATGCTTTATATATGTGTTTATTGCCAATTGCATCTGTTTTAGATTGATATTGTAACATCCTAAATTTCTTAATCCTAAGTTAGAAGTTAATCAAGGGTGAAATATAAATTAAAGTGGGATTAGAGAATCAAAAGGCTAATTGATATTTTGACTAATTTGTGTTATATGAACAGATATGGGTGTTAAAAGTGTGTTTCGAGTCAAAGCAAGTGCGTGTGGTGAGAAAAAGTCTCATTGTGCCACATGCTGTGGCTTAATACTTCATGCATCGTGGTGCATGGACCAAAAATTCACTTCATAAGTCATGAATTTCAAAAAATTTTAGAGGAGAGCATTTGAGAAACACACGAGACAGAGAGAGGAAAAGGGCTGAAGAGCTAGATTAAGTCATTTTTGAGTGGTGGAAGGTGATTCGGATCGGTAACTTGCCAGGTAAGCTACATATAACTCTTACCTTCCATTCTACACAAATTTTTCTAAAAATGAGTTTTAGAAAAATTGAATCGGAGGAATTTGAGGGGTTTGATTCTTGCCTAATAGTAATAAAAATGTTCTTGGAAGTTAGATTAAAGCTTTGTGACTGGTTTAGAGTTGAACGGTAGAGCTTTAAACTCGGAGGCTCAATTTTAGCCTTTGGAGAGAGAATGTTAGGGCAAAATTTGATCTGAGTGAAATAAGATCGGTGGAGGTGATGTAAAGTAGTAATTGGATAGTTATGGACTTAGAATGGATAAATGGAAAAGAGTTTAGGGATGAATATAGCCCTAAATAGTAAAAATGAGTTTTTGGTCAAAATAGACCAATTCACTAAAATGTGCCAAATGTATTCAAATTGGCATATTGGACATGTTAGCAGATAAAGGAAGCTTAAGATAAGTTTAAGTGGTAGTTGAAATTCATGGGTAACCTTTTTTCTAACAGAAGGGTTGAGGTAATCGAATAACTTTCTCTATCTGATTGTTTATTGTAACTACATAATAGTATGCTATGTAATGCATGAACTAATTTTAAATTGAGCATGTTTTGTGGCATGAGTGATTGTGTGTGTAAAATAATTTTTGATTAAAATGAGCATTTAAATTCTGTTTTGTAATGTAAAAGTGTTATGTGTGTGTGTGTGTGTGTGTGTGTGTTACATATAAGAAAAGTAAATTATGAAAAGAGAAACTTAAATAGTTTGAGAAAGCATGATTTGAGTGGTGGGAGTTCACCGAAGAGTATAGGAGATGATAAAGACCATATGGCAAGGTTTCCTTAGTGCGCGGTTAGGGTGCGGCGTTGGAAACAATTCTCCTTAGTGCCTTGAAAGGTGTTATGTTAGAGAAGATCTCCTGAGTGCCTATTAAGGTACTGTGTTAGAGATGAGAGATTTCTTAGTATCTTTGTGATACGGGTTGGAATCAATGACACCCCATTATATGTATTGCGGGAAAACCATAGTCTATATTGTGTGTTAGAACATCTTTGGCCGGGTGATTCTACCACTACATGTGAGCTTAAAATTGGTAAAAGTGAACATTGGTCTGAGATGAGCTTATGATTTCGTGTCGGGGTGATTTGGAGGTTTGGTTGGTAGAGATCATGCTAGTATTTTATGTGATATGATAAAATATCTTGAAATAACACGAACTCCTTTGGGATTAATGAAAAAGTAGATAATGAAATGTGATATGATGTAAATACTACTTTATGAGGTTTTAATGGTATACTATGTTTACTTTCATATTGTTGCATGTGATAATCAATATGAGTCAATTATTCTGTTACTAAGATTTTTAGCTCACCCCCGTGGTTACATGTTTACAGGACCAGGAAGTGATCAGGCCAAGGGAAGAGAGTCTGGACTGGCTTGAGTTGTGAAGCCGTGTACTCTAAGGTTGTGTAATGAACTGAATTGAAAGATTGTATATATAAGTATATATGAGTTTCCATAGAGTTGCATACATGTATTGGATTGAGTTTTGGTGAAATCAAGCCTGATTATGTGTATATGTGTTGTTTGAAACAAAGGGGCTTTAATTTGAGTATGTTTTGTGTTGAATTGGTTGTATGAGTTGGTGAATCTTAAGCAAAAGCCAAAATTATGATGAAATGAGTAATTTGGGGGCTAAGATTGTATTATGAACATGATTGCATATGTTTGTCATGTATGAGTTGAGAAATAGCCGAATGGGCTAAGTTATGCTAAGAAATAGCATAATATGTCAATTTAGTAAATCATGAAAATTGGCCGTAGAAGGGTCAAATTTTGATATATGAGTGTGATTATGATTAATTGTGGTTAATCAGGTGTATTAGATCCTTTTGAACTTGATTCAAGGCCTAGTGTGGTCTAATGAGAGAAAGAGATCGATTTGAGTGCTTGGGTGCGCAAAATTTTTAGAAAAAGTGACTTTTTGCATTCGGGTGTCTAAATTTTGATCGGACTATTAGATCATGTTCAAACTTATCTCATTAGTTAGTATATGAGCTAAGCTTCATGTGGGCGCTTGAATCACTCCAATCAGATGTCATATGAGAAATTAGTGCACGTCAGGAGTTCATCATTTTTGTTGCCAAAATGACAACAGAAAAATGGATAGGCATGTCGCGACACATGGAGGCATATGTTGCAGTGCACAACACAGACAGGATGAGCGTGTGGCTTTGTGCCACATGCTGCGGTGCACTGACTGTCCGCCATGACACATGGACTAAAATTTAGTTTATTTGTGTGTTGAATTACATGCAATTGAGATAGAAATTCTAGTAGGTTATGTCTACTATGTATTTGGAAAGTATATGGTTTATCTCCACTATATTTTCTCTGATTGAATTCAGATTTAATTGATTTCATAAAGTAAGTCTTTGGCCAAAGCTTTCAAAATGAAATTTGATAAAAAGATTGAGTTGAGGTAGTGGTAACACTGTAATCTTCTTCTATATTAAGTAAATATAGGAGGAGGTTACATTTTGGTATCAGTTTCTCAGTTTTCAAGACCTGATTTTTATTAATGCATTTATTTAGAAATATGGCAACTTATTTATTACACAACTCTTTCCCTGATGCCCTTTGTGTTTCCTATTTTCGTCTTTAAGAAGGGAGAAAATAGTAGAGTATGAGAGGCACTCGTGCGAGAATCATAATATCTAGACGGGTTGTAGAGGAGGTATGGGAGTCAAAAGTTCAACCGGTTCAGCCACAAAGGGATAGACATGATGAGCTACTAGAAGAGCTCAGGGATATGGTTGTTGACATAAGACAAACTGTTAAGGATAATGACACAATCCTAAGGGGTAGAGAGCAAGAAGAGAGAGTGAAAGATCAGAATATCCTAGTGCAAGAAGCACATAGTAGACCTGGACCATCTAGAAATTCAGGTAATGGACCAAATTGGCACTGATCTATCTATTAATCGTGCTTGGAAGATGTTTGTTCGGTTCAATCCACCAACATTTGATGAAAGTATGAGAGAAGGTGAAGTAGAATTATAGATAGAATGAACGGAAACCATCTTTGAGGTGGTGATCTGTAGTTCAAAGCAGAAAGTTATCTTGGCCACGGTGCAGTTGGTTAGTATTGCTAAGAGATGGTGGGAATCTATGAGACCAACTGGTGGTATTCGTTTGAGCAGGGATGAGTTCAAGAGAATATTCTTTGATCAATACTTTCCAGTCTCACTTAGAATTGAGAAGCAAGAGGAATTTACTTTTAGGCAGGGAGATCTGGACGAGGAAGAATTTATAAGAAGATTCAATGACTAATCAGCTTATTCCACGTATATTCAACATAGTAATAACTCGACGTGGAAAGCTAAGAGGTTACTTGAAAAGATGAGACCTGAATATCGACAACAGATAGTACTACTTGATGTGACGACATATGAGGAGATGTGCCACAAGCTTAGGGTAGCAGCTAGGCATGGTAGAGAGGCAAATGCTGAAAGGAGGCGAGATAGTATGGGAAGATTTTCATTTCATATGGGTTCGATTGGTGGAATCTCAAAGAGGACTGGGTTTAGTCCAAGCAGTTCCAGTTCTTCTGGAAGGAGAGGTTTCAGTCGAGGATTGTAATCTCAACCTGTGCTAGAGGGTCAATGTAGAGGGGTAGAGGTGTGAGAATTGGGCCTCCACAATCTTCAAGGAAAGCGTCGAATGTTCCAACTCCCACTTTAAGTATTGGAAGGATGCCCCAATGCAACATATACGGCAAATTTCATTCAAGAAGAAGTTGGGTTTGCTAAAAGTATGGTAAGTTGGGACATATAGTGAGACAATGCCTAGAGGGCGGAGTTGAAGGGACTAAGCAGAGATCGATGGTTCTTGGCTAAGTATTCACAGTTACGCAAGACGAGGCCAAAGCATCTCCAAATCTGATCAGAGGTATGATTTCTGTAAATGGTCACAAAGTAGAAGCATTGTTTGATTCTAGTGCCACCCATTCTTTTGTGTCTAAGGAATGTGTGGATAGGTTAGAATTATCTTTACAAGAATTACATATGTTCATTAAAGTGACGACACCTTCTAGATCGACTAGTATTACAAGTCAAGCTTGTCATAATGTGGAGATTCAATTTGAGGACAAAGTTTCCAAGATCGATCTGATTTGTATTCCTATGAGAGGAATAGATGTGATAATTGGCATGGATTGGCTAGTAACAAATAATGCTATGCTTGATTGCGCCAAAAGAGTAATTTCCTTGCCAGTGTTGTGTGCAGCTATGAAATTTTCAGAGCAACCTAAATTTCTATCGGTGGTGAGTACTGAGAAATTGATCTAACAAGGTTGTGATACCTATATGGTATTCTTTATAGCCAGCATGGTGTATTCTAGGTCATTTTCCTAGTCGCCTTTAGTCGCCTTGGGTTATCAAATTTTACTAGAATGTAGAAGTGAGTATTCTAGGTCATTTCCCTAGAGAGCAAAGCATACAAATCATTGTTCAAATGCTTACAAATTAATCTGAATTTTCAAGTGACTAAACTAACTCTATAATGCAACAATAAATGTTTGTAAAATTCTGTTTTAGTGGGAATGAAATAAATGATGATTATGGTGAGCCCAAGTCAGATTTCCTAACATTAATCATTGATTTCCAGAATTATAACATCATAAACCTTCTTGATTAACCTAAAATGAGACACTTAGAAACCTCTAAGTGTGGTGCACCATTAGACTCAATGGACACTAATGAATCTAGGTCAAGTGAACTTAGAAATTAACACTATATTCAGCCTTGTTCTACACAAGTTTCAGACCAAAACTAGTGGAAGAAAAACAGCTTAAGTCAAATTTATATAACCAATATGGATCTAACTCAAGTCTACACAAGAACTTGAACAAGAATTAGCAAGAACTTATGAAATAACCCTAGAACATCAAGGTAAATCATAAATTCCAGAACTGAAAATAGCATGAAAATCTAAATTCAACATTCATATTCTCATCAAATCTGAATTAGAATCACAAAGTCTTCAACCAAAACAGGTTCAAAATTCGAAATCCTCAAAGAATCAAGACAAGAACATGAAATCAAGAAAATGAACAACAATTACAAATCTGGAAATCTCATAATGTCAAGTCATCTTTCTTGGAGCTCTAAATGATCAGCCTCTCATGCTCTTCCTCTTTGCTTGAATCAGACCTTGAGCTTGAGAAGCTTCCATGGATGAATGAAGATGAAGAAGTTGCAATCTGGAAATCTGGACAAGAGATGGACGAAAATGCAAGCTAGAATGGAGAAGAAAGTGGACAAAAATCTGAATAGAGAAGGAATGATGATCTGGACCAAGTGTTGATGATGGAAGATGAAGAAATGAAATCTAAAAAACGGATGAACAGTGCTGGACGAAAATGAATGAAGAAGAAGAGAGAGAAATCTGGAAAAAATCTGACAAGTGAAGGTGAAGAATGAATATGAAATGAAAAATGAAGGATTAAGTATGTGTGGAAAATGTGAGTGGTGATAAAACCAAAGTGGATGGTGATAAAAACAAGAAAGGTCCAGATCTGAAATGAGCTGGAAAAATGGACGAAAATAAGTTAAAATGGGAATAAAAATGAGGTGGAAAATGTGGCAAGGGACATGTGAACATGTATGGGAAATGTGACTCCTCCTTAGGCTCCCAATCAGCTACCACATGTCATCCAATTAGATCTGATCATGTCACACCTCCCATGCCCCTTTTTTACTTGATGATGTGTCCCTCAATGCTTTCCATGCTCCTTTGATTTTTTATTTAATTAATTCTCCCCAATTAAATCTGAATAATGGTGCTACATCATCCCTCAAATAATTCAGGAATTTGCGCCCAACAGCCCCTAAATTCTTCATCTTTATTTATTTGCTATCTCTTGAATTTCTCCAAGCATGTGGACTGGCCTTTGATCCTTGATTCCAAAATTGCCCTCACAAAATCTGAAAATAAAAACACAAGACTAAATAAATTCTAAACAAAAAGAAATAAAAAGGAAAAGAAGAGAATTAATGCCCAAGATCTCAATTTAGGATATGAAAGTGTCAAAACAATCATCAAATAGCACTTGGACATTATAGCTCGAGTTAGGTTGTTCTTGTGTGCGATAATATAAGCCCATATGAAATTGGTAGTAGGCTAATTATACTCTTAGCCCACAAGTCACAAGTGCCTCTAGCAAGACATTGCAACTACCCAATTCACATGAGGATCGATGATTCGATGTAACCTATCATGCAACTGTATCACATCCCTTTTGTCACGTGATATTTTGGTCAAGTATGAGACATGGAATTGTCATTTTCCTTTACCTGATCATTACTTTCTCAATCTCTGAGTAGACTGACAGTAACAATGAAAAAACCTTTCCATTGTAGCATGGCCAGACATTTTCTCTGTCTTACTCATTAAGGGCCCAGTAATATCTCTCACTTAATGTAGGGACAAATTTCATTTTGACCACTCATATTCCTCTACATGAATATCACTAAACTCAATCATAGCCTTTATGATCACCCGGTTAAAGGTGACTTTTGACTAGATTAAAGTTTAGTGGTCATTATGTAGGAATTCATGATGATCTCAGGTCAAAGGGCTTAGTAATATAGTTACATATGAGATAAGATTTTGACTTGTACCATACAACTTTCTCATAACAGGTCGATCCAACACCTTATGCTCTTTCAAGTGCCTATGACTTTG
This sequence comes from Prosopis cineraria, assembly GCF_029017545.1. Lineage (NCBI taxonomy): Eukaryota > Viridiplantae > Streptophyta > Magnoliopsida > Fabales > Fabaceae > Prosopis > Prosopis cineraria. The sequence continues at coordinate 5,505 of NW_026557478.1, read as the reverse complement.
ATTTATATCTCTATAATTAATCAAAGTCATACTAGTCTTGTTTCATCTATGATCCCATATAGGTGACCAACTAGGGACATTTACGACAATCACTATAGTTTGTCTAAGGATACAGTTATGATATTCAACATGCGATTATATGATAACAAAAGAGAAATTCATTAAATAACAATGTGCATGGTACAATGATTGGCTCTAGGGCACAATTTCCAACGCCTCTCACTCAGCTCTGTCCAACACAAGGGTGATATGCACTTTCTTTCATACAATGCCTTATAAGGTGTCATTTGAATACTAGAGTAGTAATTGTTGTTGTAAGCAAACTCAACCAAAGGAATATGGCTATCCCAGCTATCCTTCAACCTAATACACAGGCTCTCAACATTTCTTCTAGAGTCTGTATAGTATGATTTGTCTATCCATCCGTTTGAGGATGATAAGCTATACTGAATCTCAACTCAATACCCATAACTTGTTGCAACATTCCCCAAAACTTAGATATAAACCTTAGATCTCTATCTGATACAATGTTCTTTGGCACTCCATGCAACCTCACAACTTCCTAGATATAGATTTCTGCCAACTTTTTTAAAAAATCACTAATCTGAATTGCTAGAAAATGAGCTAATTTCATAAGCCTATCGACTATCACCCAAAAGGCATCATGCCTTGACCGAGTTCTTGGTAACCCAGATACAAAATCTATAGATATACTATCCCATTTTCACTTAGGGATATCCAGTGATTACAACATTTCTGCTAGTCTCTAGTGTTCTATCTTAACCTTCTGACAAGTTAAACACTGAGTCACAAGTCAGTAACATCTCTCTTCATACTAGGCCATACCAATACCACCTTGGTACATCTTCATAGCTCCCAGATGGATTGTATATTTACTGCAATGTGCCTCATTTAAAATTATCTTCCTTAGTTTTGCATTATCAGGCACACAAATTATGTCTTGATAAACTACAAACCCATTGTCATTGAAACTAAAATCCTTGGCCTACTTTACTTCAATCTTTGCTCTAATCCCAAGAAGACATTCATCTTCTAACTGTGCCCTCCTCAATTCCTTCCAAAAGTCACTATTGTTCATAGTGGAAAAGTCACTAACCAATGCCTTCAGTGCTACATCCTGCTGTTATTCTATGAAAGATTCCATCAATCTATACTCCTATACCATTTGACTTGCCATATGCAAAGTCTTCTAGCTCAAAGCCTTAGCAACTACATTTGCCTTGCCCGAATGGTATTTTAGCTCAAAATTGTAATCTTTAATAAGGTCTATCCATTTCCTCTGCCTTATGTTCAGCTCCTTCTGATCCATCAAGTATTTCAAACTTTTGTGGTCACTAAACACAGTGAATACCACACCATAGAGATAATGGTTCTAAATCTTTAGAGCCAACACCATGGTTGCAAGTACTAAATCATGAGCAGGATAATTTTCTGCATGCAGTCTCAACTATCAAGATGCATACGTACACTTGATAATCTTGCATCAAGACACATCCTAGGCCTCTCAATAATGCATCAGTATACACCTCATACAGTAACCTTGAATTAGGGATAATTAGTACTGATGCTGTGGTTAACTTCTCTTTTAACTTCTAAAATGCCACCTCACACCAAACATCACAAATGTAAGGTTGATCCTTCCGTGTCAACTTAGTTAAAGGAGATGCTATCTGGTAAAATAGTATATCTTTGTGATTGAACTGGGTCATTCTCACTTCAACATTGCATTAACCTTATGTAAATCCATAGAAATCCCATCCGCTGACACTATGTGCCCTAAAAATCTAACTTCTCTTAGCCAGAACACAGAGTTACAAAGCTTGGCATACAACTTCTTATCTTTCAAAATTTGGAGTACAGTCCCTAATACTTCGCATGCTACTCCTCATCCTAAGAACAGATCAAGATGTCATCAATAAAGATTACAACAAACTAATCCAAGTATAGCTTAAATATCCAGTTCATATAATCCATGAACAATGCAGGCACATTTGTCAAACCAAACGACATAACCATACTACATCTTGAAAGCTATCTTGGGCACATTTGCTGTACTAACTCTCAACTGATAATACCTTGACCTCGAGTCTATCTTGAAAAAGATTGAGGCACCAGCCAATTGATTTAAAAGATCATCTATCCTTAGCAAAGGATACTTGTTCTTCATAGTTACTTATTCAATTGTCGGTAATCAATATAAATATGTAGGTTATCATCCTTCTCTCTTACAAACAGCACTAACAACCCCCAAGGTGACACACTTGGTCTCATAAGCCCCTTGTTTAATAAGGTCTTCAATCTGCTTCTTTAATTCTGCTAATTCTGATGGCAACATTCAATACGGGGCCTTTGATATTAGTTCAGTTCTAGGAACCAAATCAATTGAGAATTCCACTTCTCTTTCAGGAGGTAATATGGTCACTTTATCTGAAAACACCTCCGAAACTCACTCAATACCCCAATCTTCTTAATTCCCTTGTCATAAATTATACTAGAAGCAAAGAACACCATGTACGCATCACAACCTTGCCGAATCAACTTCTGGTACTAATTACAAATAAGAACTTGAATTGCTCAGAAGAATCCATTACTACAGACAATACTGGTAATGAAACCTTCTTTCTAGTACAAGCAAGTATAGCACTATTCACTGCTAGCCAGTCTATGCTAATAATTACATCAATTGCCTTTATAGGAATGCAAATCATATCAACCTTGGAAACTCTACCCTTAAATCAAATCTCTGCCTAGACGATCTAGAAGGCATAGTTACTCTAATGAAAATGGGTAACTCTTGCAAAGGCAAATTCAACCAATCCACATACTCTTCAAACACAAAGGAATATATGGCACTCAAATCAAACAGTGCCTTTACTTGATAGCCATATATAGAAATCATACCTCGAATCAAATTTAAAGATGCTCTAGCTTCTTCTTGTGTAATTATAAACACTCAGCTAAGAATAATAGATCTCTCTTAGTCCCCTTAACTACCTAACTAAATGTCGCCGACTTGCCACACTTGAAGCAAGCCTAACATCTACCTGAATGAGATCAGCAAAAAATGTTTTACTAAGGCTTCCTTCCTATACTCAATGTTGGTGCTAGGACATTAGACACTTGCCTGGAAGATTATAGAGGCCCAATCCTCATACCTATACTTCTCTGCACTGATCCCCTCTACATTGATTAAGACTGGGATCCTCTATTGAAACCTTACCTTCCAACAAAACTGGAACTGCCAGAATTATACCCAAGCTTCTTTGAAACTCTGCTTGTCAAACCCAAGGGGATGAGAATCTCCCCAAATTGTCTTGCCTTTTCTCAGCTTTAGCCTTTTTGCCCCTCTTAGCAACTACTCTTAACTTGTGATAAAAATCTTCATATGTTGTCACATCAAACAATGCTATCTGGTGTCAGTACTCAGGTCTTATCTTTTTAACAATCGCTCAGCCTTCTACTAAGTGTCATTGCTATGCTAGAGGTAGGTAGAGTAAATAGACAAATCATTAAACCTTTGAATAAATTCTTCCTTGTCTAGATCTCCCTACCTGAACACATGAAATTCTTCCTCTTTCTCAATTTTGAAAGAGACTGGGAAGTACTAGTGGAAGAAAACCTTCTTAAATTCCTCCTAGGTTAGACAAGTACTATTGGTTAGTCTTATAGATTCTCACAACCTCTTCACAGCCCCAACTAACTGTATTGTAGCTAAGATAACTTTCTACTTAGTAGTACAAACGACAACTTCAAAGATGGTCTTTAACCTCTCAACCCATAGCTTTGTTACCCCCTCTCTCATATTGCCATCAAAATTATATGAGTTGAACTAAATAAAAGTCTTTCGAGCATGATCTATTGATGGATCAGTGCTAGAAACCTCTTGTCTGCTACCCAAACCCTAAGATGCTTAAGGCCTACTCCGCGCTTCCTCTTACACTGTTTGACCTCATGCCTTAACTCTTTATTCTTGTTCTCTTCCTCTTAACATTGTGTCATGATCTTAGACTATCTGCCTTATGTCTACCATCATATTTCTTAGCTCTTCTAGTAGCTCATCATGACTATCTCTTAGCTATGGCTGAGCTAGTTGGACTTTCAATTCTTGCTCCTCATTTACTCATCTAGAAATAACACTTCTAGCAAAGTACCTCTCCTTATGACATATATTATTTTTTTCCCCTTCTAAGGATGAAAAGAACAAGTGAGCATAAGGAAAAGAGTTGTGTTATGAACAAGGATAAGTTACCATAGCTAAAGATGAATGCACAAACAAACACCACAATTAGATCTCGAAACTTGAGAAACTGATACCAAACTATAACCCTCCCTTTATAAAAACATGACATAAGTAGAGGATTGGCACAATCACCACAATAACAAAACTAGATTGTATTCAATAATTTGAAAAGCTTAGGACCCAAGACTTGTTTTGAAAATCAACAAATTCAAGTGAAAAGCAATATACAATAATCCCTACATAATGGACAAGATCATGATTTCATTCATCATATTCATTGCATGCCCTTCAAACAAAGAAATAAAGTTAGAAATTAGGCCATGCATAGTGTCTTGCACCACATATGTAACATCCAAAAACTTTAAATCTAGAATAAATTGCCAATTAAGGGATAAATTAGTTAGAAATTGGGTCATATTTTGCTCTAAATTAAGCTAGGATGGAAGTTGGATCGAAGCGTGTGGCATCAGGGGGAGCACAAGTGACTTTTTACTCATTGTGTCGTGAGCCGTGGCTTGTGTGTCATGCTCTGCAGTGCACGACACAGCCAAACAAGTCTAAATTTTGAAAATCATTGGAAAAATACCATTTTGATTGTGGAAAGCTTAGAATTCAAAGAGAAAGATTTTGGGCACTGTTAGGGCTTTAATTTGGGAGGATTTTAAAGCTAAATTGAGCCTTCAAACTCTTGAGTAAGTTTCCCACCTTTCTCTTCTACCTCTACATCTCTTTTTCATTGGATTTGTGAAATGGCTAAATTTGCTTTGAATCAATTAAGCTATGAGTCTATGTTTTAAATACTTCAAGTGACTCTAAAGGTTTTGTTTAAGTTGCTTAACCTTAGATAACTGGTAATATGAAGCTTAGTTACTGTTTGGTGTTAGTTGTAAAATCTCATCTACTGACCACAATTAACTAATAAAACTCATGATAATCAAAGATTAACTCAAAAGGAGATTACTAAGTTTTAATTCAAAATTAAGGGATCCTAAATTTATCTTAATCAAAATGAGTTTAAATAAATCATAATCTCTTATATCAGAATAAAAATAAGTTCAGAAACATGGGATACTTTAGAGGAGTGAAAAAATAAAAACAATTGAAATAACTCATTTACTATGAAATAGGGTAATACACCATGGCATATTGCTCTCTGTGCCACGTGCCATGGCTTAGGCACCATGCACCATGGCGTGTTGCACGTAGACGGTAGAATCGGGGGAACTTCTGATGCATCCCGATTC
>NW_026557477.1:0-20705 GCF_029017545.1 Prosopis cineraria | reverse complement strand
TAATCGACGCGGTGATCCAGTCCTGATCAAGGTTGCTATTGATCCCAATTGAAGCGTTGGTTTAGATCACAGTGGGATTCAGCCTTTGAATCCTAGTTGTAGGTGGCTGTCTAGTCTCGATCGGCGCCGACACTCTTGTTTGGTCAAGGCCAGCGATCTTCTCCTGATCAACGCTGACAGTTGGTCTTGATGATAGTCAGCCATTTGATCCCCATTGTGCCTACACTTTGGGAGTCTTCGCTGGCAATCCATTCTCGATAGAAGTTGATCATTCCATCTTAGTTGGCTACGTGGCTTAGTCTCGATCTAGTCCTGTTGCCACTCGGCAATTTTCCTGTTTTAGCATTGTCGATGGGGCCAGTCAAATTATAAAGAGATTGAGGTGGGATTCGAAATACGAGAGATTTAGAAAGAATTTTCAATTAAAGAAAGATTGAGGTTAAATTTTGATTTGAATTCAGGTCAAATTTAAATTTATATATTTTTAATTTCCTAAACAATCAATCGTCTCAAATTTAAATTCAAACCTAAATTTTTATATATACAAACATAGCATTATAGAACTATTAGTTTGAATGGAGATAAGACTTGATGAGATGAAACAAACATGCACCGAAGCACGTATGCATTTACTTTCTGAAAAAAGAATAAAGGGCAGAAGGTAAATTTGTTTATACGATTGTAAGTGAACCCTTACATTCCTTCACTTGATGGAAGGAATGAAAATGTGGAATCAGTTGTGGAAATAGAGGTGGCATCACTATTGGGAATGAAATGAGCTTTTTTCATGCCATCCAACCAATAACCAAATCTACTTTATCTTACAAAGTTTCAGTCCTTTTTTCACACCCCAAAACCGCGAGTCAAGAAAAGAGAAGATACTGGGGAACAATAAAGAGCAGAAAAACGATCAGACAATAATGGCACCCCCATTCACTAACCAACACAAATGTTGACATTCCATTCATTTCATTTACCTCTCACATAATAAGATTACAAAAATTTTTTTATTTTATTTATAGTGTATTTTTATGATTTTTGTGTCCATTTTTATTTTTGTGCTCCTATTAAATGCTGAGGTATTTATTTTTAATTATATATATATATATATGTATGTATTTAATAGGAGTAAAGATAAAATTTTATTAAATTTTTAGATTGAATAATAAAATTTAAAGTTTTTTTATTACGTTGAAAATAATTTATAAGTAATATTGGATGGAGCATGCAAAAAATAATGCAAATTGGATTTTTTTTATATTTATACGTTTATATATTTGAATATTAAGATAAAATTTTAAAAAGGTAAACTGTTTTCATTTAAACAAGTAACTAAACGTAGTGGAATAGTGCACACAGACAATAAAGTTTTTCGTCGTATAAGGCGATATCGAGCTACTAGCTTTTCCTTTCTCCATGTTAACACGTTCTTTTGCGTGCTCTTTGATTTTGACATTTACTTGTGTGTGTATGTGGTGAATTCAAATTCACCGTAAAGAAGAAATAAACATATATGAAATAAAAAACTTTTTTTTTTTTTACCAGCGAAATAAAAACACTGAGAGACAGGATCTTACCATTAACCACGCTTTCAGAGGAACAAATTACTGTGATGATTAGGTTGCTTATCATGCATCACAGGACAACACCCATGCTAGGATATACATACTTACATAAACCAAATTAATTGGAAACACCAACGATATTGTTTTTTCCTCCAATAATCTTATTTTCCTATGTTTCTCATAATCTTGAGCCTTAATTATTTTCATAATCATGCTAATTCCCAGCAAAATCTTTCCTTTCAAAATGAACTCTTTCATCATCATTTGGACTTTGATTGTGTGTGTGTGAAAACTCGTCTAGTCAAAAGAATTTCAGAATTTGGAAATTAAAGTACCCATAAACTTTTTTGGCCAACATCACCTAGTCTGAAATATCAAGACACATTGCTGGGGCGTCTTTTGACCTGGTGGAGATAATAAATGGTTGTATTCAAAAGTTATGTTTTTTTTTTCCTGGCCAGAAAGCGAATAGAAATAAGACTCCTATGTGCTGTTCATGTAATGTCCATATTAATAGAGCTTTAGAGTTGAGCAGGCTATTGCAAGTTAATTTGACAGGCGATTTGGAAAAGTATATTGGGATCTGGTTGATTCATAAAAGAGCATCATGTTGCTTGTTTGCTCCTATCCTGGATAAAGTCAAGAGTCATATGTCGCGGGTGGAAGAAGAAAATGTTAAATGCTGCTAGGAGAGCAGTTTTGATTCAATTAGTTATCTCGGCAATGCCTAGTTATTACATGCAAATTATGCTACTCCCAAAAACATCACTTGGAGAGATGGAGAAAGAATGTAGAAGTTTTCTTTGCGGAGATGAGGATAATGCTAAGAAATTCCATTTTTTGGCTTGGAAAGAGGTCACTAAGGATTTAAAAAAAAAAAAGTGGAGGTTTGAGAATTAAGGATTTAAATACTCAAAATAGAGCTTTCATGTTTAAACTTTGTTGGCAGCTACTAAACAATAGTAAAGCTATGTGGGTCAAGTTTAGAAATCTAAATAAAATGTGGCATTGAAGTTGTTCTCACGATTAGGAGAAAAGCAAGTGCCTCCTTGACATGGCAAGGTATTGTAAACTACTAGGATAATTTTATTAAAGGCGTCAAGAAAAGAGTTGGGAACGGCAAAAGTACTAACTTCTGGACTGATTTGTGGGAATGTTGCGGCATTCCTTTGACTCATCTTGCTATTGATAACACTTTCAATGCAAATGACAAAGTTGCAGATTTTTTTCTGATTACAGGGAATTGGGATCTTCAGAAAATGAGGATATGGTTACCTAGTCATGTTATAAACCGCATTGCTTGCACTAATGTCCTGAGAGATGAGATGAGAGATGAGAGGATCTGTTTATTTGGAATCCATCATCGGATGGAAATTTCAATATTTCTTCTGCTTACAAATTTCTTCTTATAGGTAAACCTTCGGCAATGAGAAAAATTTGGAATAAAATTTGGTGCTAGACAAGACCTGAGAAGAATAAAATTCACTTATGGTTGGCGGTTACAGATAGGTTGCATACTGTAGAGTTGAGAGCAAAATGTGGTCTTCAACAATCTACTTGTTGCCTTGTGGGATGTAACCAAAAGGAGGAAATCATGCACATCCTTAGAGACTACCTAGAAGCAGAGGAATGGTGGAAAAAAATAGTCAAAGAGAAGGGATGGAGCAGTTTCAAATGGCTACAAGGAGCGGATTGGTTTCTTTGAAATTAAAAAAAAAAAAAATCATTTGGTAATCATCTAACTAGAAATGTGCCCTGGCATGTTTTCTTTGGGTATATGTGGTGGGATAATTAGGGTACTAGATTTTTTTTTTTAAAAAAAAAAAAATCTCTAATGGCGCAAATGTAGATCCTAGTCAAAACTTGGATACACTTTGGCAGATAAGTGATCTCTACACCTACTGCAACTATCACCAAGGACATCTCCCAGCAAAAGAAGGAACCATGCTCAGTGGTATAGATCAGATGAAAATGCTATTAGGTTAGATGTAGATGGATCCTATAAAGATGGCATCTCTTGATGTGATGATGTAGTTAGAAATAGCATTACTGATTGGATTGTTAGTTTTACCTCTAGTGTGGGATATTTTCCTCCTACTATCACATAGATTATTAGTATAACTCAAGGATTAGAGCTTTGCTTTAATAAGGGGTTCCACAAAGTTATTGTTTACATAGACTGTATTGAGGCAAATAATTTGATCTTACGATATGATAGTGACAATCACCCACACAAGAATATTTGAATTATGCTAGATTTCTTTCGTATGAAAACCATCATGTTTCTTTAAGTTTTATGTCTATAGAGGCAAATTGTTGTGCCCATTTACTTGCTAGTTTTGCTAAGAACGTTACTGAATCCTACTGCTCTCTTAATTAACCCCCACCTCACTTTAGGGAGGTGTTGGATGATGACAAGAGAAGATTCATTACTGTGTATTGAGACAACCTTTTTTTTGTTAAAGCATCTTTCTTCATTCAAAAAGAAAAATATCGACACACATGGAACACTTAGAAACTCAAATTTCAGTATAAATCTACATAAGAAATCACACTCATCATAAGAATCACTCATCATCCTTATCTTATTAGCAACTCACCAATCACCAATAGTGAATATATCTAAAAGAGAAACTTCCAGCCCCATTAAATGACCGGTGAGCAACTTGAGTTGGCGCTATCAGGAAAAAAACTCATAACCTTTTACATTCTCATGTCACGTGCTTGTTAGTGACACATTGACTAACAGGCTCCATAAACGGTACCAGTTTCCACGTCGGATGGGAGGGTCCCTAGTTTAATAATTTTTGTCCTCCCACAGGGCAAAAACCTTCAACAAGTAGTTTTGTGGTCTGAAGCTACTACAGTTTCAGACCAGAGAGTAGAAGACCGGAAAATTAAACTAAACAGTAAAGAATGTAGTCACAGAACTACAAAACAGACCAACCTAACAAAGGTCAACCCACCATCCTAAAACAGGTCAGGATGATGAGTTGACTTTTTTTTTTTTTTGAAAAACCACTTGATGTTTAATACTTATAACTCAACTCATATTGACACTTCAAGAAATAGCTCGCAGGGTAATATAACACAAAATCAGATGTTACGTGCAAATGTTAATTGCTCTTCGTACTGACTCTTTTAATTCCTAGAAAAAGCGTAGTATGCTGCATTATGGAGGCCAATGAAGTTTAATTCTAGAGTGAATATAAAAAATAAAAAATAAAAAAGCCAATTGATCCAAGACAGAATTAGCGCTCTATCTGAATGGTCACATGACTAATGTTGTAGACCCTTTTGATATAGTCTACAACCTTGTCAAGCATCAAGTCTGCATCTGCTTCTGGCCTAATTTTCACATGACAAGCCAGTAAAATCTTACCCACTGTAATGGCCCATATATGCAATTCATGAACAGCCACAACTTCATCCATGTCCAGCAGCCCCTGTTCAAGTTTAGTTGCATCTATCTCTCGTGGCGTGCTCTCCATCAGGACTTCAAGTATGCCTCGCAGCATATTGATCGTTGTCCCCAAAACAATCACTGAGAATACTAGGGTGCAAATCAAGTCAACGACCTTCCACTCGGGTTTGTACCATACAATTGCCCCTCCGATCATCACCCCAACACTTTGGATACAGTCCCCAAGTACATGGAGATAAGCCCCTCGCACATTAATGTTCCATTCTTTCTTCTCCTCTGGTGATCCACTGAGAAGTGCTTCACCGACATTGTCATGACTATGGTGATGGGGCTTATCTCTTGAATGCTCTTCATCATGATGATGGTGATGGGTAGAAATTACAGATCCACGGTCATGACTATGATCATGTTCACCGTGTCCATGTCTGTGATTGTGACCCAGTAAAAGAGCCATGATGATGTTAACCAATAGACCAAATGTAGAAACTAAAAACATTAGTAGGCCATTAACCTCATGAGTACCAGCAATGAGTCTTTGAATGGCTTCGAAGACTAGAATTCCAGTAAGCAACCATATTAGTTGGATAGAAACCAAGGCGCCGAGAATCTCTATCCTGAAAAATCCATATGACTGACGAGGGGTGGCTTCCCATCCAGCAGCCCACAAAGAGAATAATGAGATGGCAAAGGCTGCAACATCAGAAAGTAAGTGTGCCGCATCGGTCAATATTGCAAGACTATTAGCTTTGATTCCCCCAACAACTTCAATGCTCATGAAAACAACACAGAGAATCACTGCCATCAGAAGTTTTCGCATTGAAGTCAATCGTTCTTTGGAATCCCTGGAGATGGATCCAGCGTCTGAGAACCCACATGGTGCTTCCCCACAAACCTTACTTCCTCCAAGAGCCCTTCCACCATCAGAAGCGTGTCCACGAATTTCAATAACTTGTGCATCCCGGGGGTTTTGTCCTTCCATCTGGAATACGACGCTAGTGAAAGATGTTATTTGTTGCAAGTTGGTGAAAAAACAACAATAAAACATAAAAACAGACACGCTAGCCAATCATTAAACAAGAAACAGGATTACATTATATCATCACCAGATAATGTGGAGAATTCACGTTTGAATGAGTCTAATAAGTAATAAATTTATCTCTGACAAATTGATTCCATATACACAGCTCCAGAAATAAAATGTCAACAGGCAAAAATTAGTAACCCATCACAAAACCACGGGCAGTGCCGTCAACCACTATCCAAATGCAAATATTTATATAGAATGTGAGCAGAAAATCAGATCAAAAGAAGAACAGTATATATTTAGAGTAATTACTCAGCAAACAATACATTGTTGACAAGATAGACATGTGCAACATAGATTATAGATATTGAATAATATCAGGCACAGGACCATAGTTTTGTTAATGACGTAGTGTTGACCAGTTCCTTGGCATTGAAAGATAAACAGTCACTCAGCGAGAAATGTTATGATAACAGTAAGCCTCCATGCTGGACCTTGAGATGCCAAAAAAAAAAAAAAAAAGACTTTAAAGGAAACATGAAAACCAAGCACAAGGAAGGAAGCGAACATTCTTCAAAACCAGAGCCCAGAGGTAAACAATCATTATGTTTACAATGTCATAGTCCTCAACTGGAATTCCACATTTTGACTCAAGTCAAAAGAACATTTTGATTATTTATGTATACGACATCTACTTCTGAAACACTCTGAGAGAGGAAAAATCATGACGGCAGAATGCTTCGAACACAAAAGGAAAAAAAGAAAGAAAAAAAATATAAGAAATCTAATGGTAGGAAGATATCATGCAGGATAAGCTAGTTAAGGCATATATTGGCAATATTTTCATGTACGTGTTGCTTCTGCATTTGGATCCTCCGTATTTCATTCTCTGCATTTTTTTTTTTTTTGTTAATTTAACAAGAGGATAGACAGAGTGCATGGAGTCCATCACTCGTATGGACCCCATACTTCAAACAGGACCCACCATTTACGTGGGTCTCATTCGTTCTGTGTCTATTTCCCTCAGAAATTAACAAGAAATGAAAAACATTCAAAATCTTCTCTTTAGTTCCAATGACATCACAAAAGTTCAAAACAATACAACCGCAAATAGCCGCCAACAAGGTCAATCAATTGAGGATATAATTCGAACTAACTACACAGCCATGCCACAATCCTATGGCACGTGAAAAATACCAAATAAACACATGGGCGGATGAAAAACAGATGGACCGAAAAGTCGCATTATCCAATAAGTGTTTAAGGAGGTCAAAGGAATTAGTAGCATAATCAAATCAGAAAAGAAGCAGGGCAAGGAGGTTGTCAGTATCCTGTAAGCAGTAGCACAAGCGCATTACTAAATCTCTCAGCGCTAAATAGGAACATGTCCTACAAGAAATCACAATCACATACTTTTCCCAGAGAAAGAGCATAAGAGAATTGATCTAATATGTTTAATAGATATGGCAACATGATGTCTTGTCATATATCAATTATCATCACTATCAAATAAATGCTTCGTTTCTTCAATAACCCACATGGAGCACAATCACAGAATTGTAACAGGGTAAGCACTTATTCGCATAGGCGAACCTTTATTACACTCAGTGGGGGCAGAAATCTTTAAAATATGCATAGTTGACGAAGATGCCTTAGTAAGCCAACTGATTCAGGTAACTCCTCCAAGCCACAAAATAATGACATTTTAAACTCAAGCTAGCTGCTAAATTGCCTGACAGAACTCGAGCCAAGTCATTTACCACATCATGCGTCACAAATACCTTGAGATTTTTCTAAATTGATGATAATATAAAGAGTTTAATAAAAAGAATGCCAATACACATAAAAAATCAACACTGCACGACAAAAACAATGGAAAGCATATAAGTCGCTAGTAACCAAAATGAAGAGGGTAGAAGCATGGTAGCCCATTACACACCATCGAAGCAAAAGCTAATAATCAAAAATTAAATAATAATAATAATAATAATAATAATAATAATAAAACTCAATCTTTATTCAAAGCGTCAATATCCAAACGATAACACGACCAAAATGAAAAATTTAAAACAAATCAAGAAACAGTGCGAGGGCGTCCGACAACCCCACAGGAACAGATGACGCGGGAAACGCATTCAATTGTAGATCCAAATCCAGATTCAACAAATCAATCCCACCAGATTTTGTGAGTAGACAAAAGTCCCAGGGTTCGAACCTTTTTCAATACTTGCCAGAGAACAACTACCCAGGACTGACAACGGTGGACGTCCGACGGCGAGCTCGACCAAGTTTAATGCTTGTTGGTCAACGAAGAAAATGGTTGCCAAAAAACGTGAAAAGGTAGAGTTTCAAAAACCGAATATAAACGAAATTATTATTTTAATCCAACCTAACCGAGAATATTTTGTTTATATATTCTATTTGATTTTTAATTATTAAAAATTTATTGGATGAAAATTAATTTAATAAAAATTAATTTAATAAAATTTATTTATTATAATAAAATTTATATTTGAATAAATTTTTTAAAAATTAATTTAATAAATTAAAAGTTATTTAAATTATAATAATGATTGAGTAAAAATAAAAAAGAGAATTAGTTGATGATAAAATTTTGCAAAATACCTTCAAAAAATTATCTGAAGTTAAGTTTAAAAAATGAACTTTTAAAGTTTTTTGGATGTGTTTTTTAAATAGATTTTGTAGATAACTTAAAAAAAAAAACCAACCAACTTTAAGAGTAGGTAAATCAAACGGGCCCTCAGTTCTGAACCAATGGGATCATTCTTTGTTTTTTTTTTTTAATAAAAACAAGAGTAATTATTCCAAAACCTTAATATACATTAAAATTTTATTTCGAAACTTCTTAAAATATTCATATTTAATTAAAAACTTTAATTATTTTTTGGCCTGAATAAAAATTATAAATACCAAAAATACCATTTATATTTAAATGCATTGCAAAATATTATTTATATATCATTATTTTCAAAATATATAACTTTATTTATCTTAATCAGATTAATAGTTAAGATAATGACTTGAAATAGATATGAAATAAAAAACATCATTTATTGTTTTGCAAATATTTATATCATATACCAGTATCTGGTCAAAAAAGAAAAACCATATGCCAATATTTTTTCCAATAATATGTATATCATAAATAAATGCATTATGCAAATAATCTCTTACAAATATACCAACACAGTAATTATGGATCAGCAAAAAAAAAAATTCTAGAAATTTTACATTTATATGTATTAAATTATATTAAATCAATTTATTTTGATTTCAAAAGTTACATTAACTTTAAATTTAAAGATAAAGTAAAAAAAATGTAATAACACCGTCTGATAAAAAATTTTAGAAATTGCAAAGGGTTTGAATTTTGTTAGTTCGTTATAGGAAAGTCTTCTTTATTAAAAAAAAAAAACGTTTCATCACTCAAAAGCATTTTGATAACTAATCCATAGAATTTAATTTTAATTCAATTCCTTAATCTTGTAACGTTGTTTCAGAATTTTTAAGTAATTTATAAGGAAAAAAAAATCATTCCAGCTTTATAATTTTGTCCCAATTGCAATTCAATTTCTGTTTGATTTTTAATTTATATTTATAGTTTTCAAAAATCTAATCGTAAGAAGCAACCATTTATTACGTTTACCAAACATACATTTCAAATACAATTTAAATAAACTTTTGAGGAAACCAAAACAAAGTTATAATGACCTAGCATGTTGAATGATTAAGATTGAAGGAATTGATTTGTGTGATGTAAGACTCAGGTGATATTCTCAAGTTTATATACTGGGTTCCAACGTTACAGAGACACTATTACAGGGTAACTTACACACACTACTAGATTATAACCATTGATTATATCATCGTTTATTTAATAGAACTTTTAACAAATTAGCTAACTTCGTTAAAAGTCTTGGCCCTTGAAATCTCATTATTTTATTTATAGGCGGGTGAACAGAAACTGGTTTCCAAATTCCACAGCATTGTCACCATCATTTTTTTTTTTTTTGTGCGTCCAATGGGTGATGATGATGATGATGATGATGATGATGATGATGATGATGATGATAACAGTAATATATTTTTATTATTATTTCTGACCATCCTAATAACATTATTCTTAATACAACTCTATATTTTTATTTTATATTCCTACATATCCATTATAAACATTATACATTTGAAAATATGTATTCTATGAAGCATATAATTAAATGATTTTAATATGAGGGTGTATATTGAACAGGGCTGAACCGGAGATTATCCCGGTTGGATGCCTTGGGAGGTTGGGCCAGCCTCATAGGCCCCATGGTTAGGGGTTGCTTGGGTGTTTATATGGGCCTCTAGGTTGGGTTGGATCCCTAAAGTTTTTAGATTTTGTAGTGGCTATTTTGCCAAGGTTTGAACTTTGAAGGCCAATATTCTATCATTCTAGTATGCATGTATTATTTCGTCTGCGAGTTGTACTCATCCTTGAAGTTTATGCGGCTCTCTAAATGTAGAGAAATAAAGTTGCTTTGCTTATTGGCTTTTTGCATTTCAGAATTTAGCGAGCATAGAAGAGGATTGATGCATGGGTTGATAGTTTCAAATTTAAAGTCTTTGCTCTTAATTTTTTTTTTTTAGTTGCAATAATTATTTGAGCCTGCTGTTCAATTCTCTGACTTTGTCTGATAAGATCTCCAGCGACTTAACAGAAACCAATGTAGACCATGAACTGCAAGACACTTTATTTGAAGCAATGATTTGGGGAAGCTCCTATGACATTGTGTTGGGACCTGCATTCTTTTGACTAATTACAGGTTTGTTGGGGTGGGTTGTTCAACACTCACCCTTGTGTTGTAGATGGGCACAGGAAAGTTGCAATTAAGATCAATTTTGCGACTATATGATAAAGAAATCTTGTGATGATTTGTGCGGAGACTTGCTATCTTTTGAATAAATTATAGATGAAGTTTTATGATACTTGTGCTGCTATAGGTTGGCCAAAAAGTTGCATATAAAGGTACGAATGTATAATATGGAAATCTTTGTTTAGTTCCATCATAGGTAGACCAAAAAGTTGCATATATTTTTGTACAAGTGCACTTACAATATTATACATTCATAAATATACTGATATAAAAATTATTAATTTTTATGAATATATTAATTACAAATCTCGTAATATTGATAATAGAGTAATGAAAATATATCAAATAATGGTCCTTAAAAAGCACATATATGAACTAAAAGATTATATGTAGATTGAGCCAAAGGTAAGTTAAAACCAACACTTTATTAACATATTTAATTGTTAATATTTACTACTGATTCTCAATTACTTTTATATTTATGTGTGTGTGTGTGTGTGTGTAGAGAGTTGTAGGTAATCATGAAAAAGTAATTTGTGCAGTGTATGTTGAGATTGTTGCAAAACAGCAGATGTAGAGGCGAACAGTGAGCTACTGATTGCTCGAGTCGTGTCCGGAAGAATACTGTCCTTAAGAACTATTCCGGTATACCTGGACGGCGGACCAGTAGTCCCCCAGGATTAAACGAGCACTTCTTGCGGTGGAGCAAGGGAACAGAACAGCAGAGACTATGAATGAGAACAGACGAACAGAAGATCAGACGGAGGAGAGGACGAGAACGCTTGCTATCTGTTCTGTCCGCACCCATATCTATTTATAGGCTGAGGAATGAGACAGAAACATTGGATTATAATTACCGGTTAATGCTTCGGTTATACACACATTAAACAACGAACGTTCATGGATTAATGCTTCAGTTACACGCCTTAAACAGCAGAAACATGCACGTCCATTAATCCGAAAATGTTCAGCGTTCAATCTAGAGACATTAGGCAGACAAAACATTAACGCACAGAATTTGATTTCCAGAAAACTGCCAACGCCTCAAGTTCAACTTGAGGTTTTTCGGGTAAGCAAAAATAATTATTTATTTAACCATTTTTTGTAAAAATAACCCGGTAAAAGGAACCCAGTGCCTCTTGAACTCGCGCGTAGGGGGGGCGAATCTGCTGATTTCAACTGCGATTGCCCTAAATTGACCTGTCTCATGTGCGCGAGGCCACTTCTCCTCCAAGCTCATTTTACTAACCCACTTCCTTCCTTAGTATATATACACTAGGAGATTCCTTCCTTTAGTCAATGTGAGACTTTGACACACACACACTTTTGACACACATACAACAGTGTATATGTGATGAGGCACACACTCAACATCATCGCATTGAAAATGATTAAATTTATAAATGAGGTAATTATATTTTTTAAAAAGCTAATTTTATTGTTACTTGAACTAGTTAGTCAATATTTTAATTGTAATTTTATACTTTAATTTATATATTTGACATGCGAATTCATTTTTTGAGAAAGAAGTTAATGACATCCTCACAAGTTGGGCACAATATTTTGTGAATGATACGTGAGGTTTAGATAGTTTTTTTTAGAAAATTATATAAGATCATTCGAGTTTTGTATAATATCTATAAAATTTAGTATTAAAATTTGAATTATTTATATATACTAAAAGTGATTGCCTGGCAATAAATCATATAAAATATTTTAATTTGCAAGAATTGAAAAAATAAATTAAAAAAGAATTAATTTTTTTAAAAATCACTTTTAACCGCAGTTATGACTTTAACTGTTATTAAAAGTCTCACTTTTTAACAAAAAAATTCTACAAGCAACTTTCAACAGTGAACATAAACTAGTTATTCAAAATTTATTAACCGTTATTAAAAATCACATACTTTTAACATCACCTAAAACAATAACAGCTGTAGAATTGCTATTAAGAGTGTTTTTTACCTAATAGTGGTGTGATTCAAGGCTCAGGTGATATTCTCGAGTTTATATATTGGGTTCCAACGTTACAAAGACATTATTACAGGGTAATACACACCCTGCTATATTAAGACCATTGATCATATCATCGTTTATCTAATAGAACTTTTAACAAATTCGCTAACTTCGTTAAAAGTCCTGGCCCTTAAAATCTCATTATTTTATTTCTAGGCCGGTCATCGACCAGAATAGAAACTGGTTTCCAAATTCCACAGCATTGTCACCATCAAATTTTTTTTTTTGGTACGTCCAATGGGTGATGGTGATGATGATAACAACAACAATATATAATAATAATTATTATTATCATCATTATTTCTGACCATCCTAATAATATTATTCTTAATACAATTCCATATATATATATATATATATTATTCCCACCTATCCATTATAAACATTATACGTTTGAAAATATATATATATATATATCTATATGTATTCTATTAAGCATATAATTAAATTATTTTAATGAGAGTGTATATTATGACAGGGCTGAACCGGAGATCATCCCGGTTGGATGCCTTGGGAAGTTGGGCCAGCTTCATAGACCCATGGTTAGGGGTTGGTGGGGTGTTTATTTGGGCCTCTAGGTTGGGTTGGATCCCTAATGTTTTGAGATTTTTTTCCCCCTCATGTTATATCGATAGCAACTTATTATCTGGCACTATTTTTCGTCTGCGTTTGCTTCTTAATTAATAACTCGAATATGCAAGCCCAGCAATAATAATAATGTTAATAATTATACTACAAGATCACATGCATTTGAAGAACTAAAAGTGAAGTTCAAAATTCTTATACGAGTGGTGCAGTGAAAGCCAGAACCAGAAGTGAGAAGATTGAGCCATAAGCTCTCATACCAATCGCCAATCATATCAGCTTTTTCTCTTTTCTCACGAATCCCATTCCTGATCCACTACTTTTGCTCTAGTCTCTCCTCTCACACAAAACACACAATCTTGCATGTTTTTGGTGTTTTCAGGATATGGTGCATATTATTCCTCTTTTTATTGGTATCATTTATTTTGAAATAATGAAACAAGTATAGTTTAATGTGCAAATTTGTGGCGACTGGATAATTAATAATCAATTACTCTTTGAACTCATTTTTTTCGCAGTGATAAAAGGAGTGGAGGAAGGAAATATTTCTAACAATTTAAGATCACAGTAAGACACATACTAATTGAAAAAAAATACTCTCAACATAAACATAATGCAAATATTTATTTCCCGAAGAATATGATATATGATAAATATATAATTCAATAAAAAAAAACTAAATGCTTGTCATGCAAAAAACACATGCATACACGTGTTATATTATTATATGAAAATTATAGATCTTGATCGAGGGCTTTCAATTAAAAAATGACAAATGAGAACGTAACAAATAACAATTTTCATGGACACCTAACAAGGTGAGAGGTAGTAATTTATACATCCGGAAGCTAGTGATTGTTGAACTTTGATGAAGAAAAGCTCAAAGCCAAGATGACGCGCAAACAACAGAAGATATAAAGTGACTTGTAAATGGTTTTGGAGAGTGAGGCAGGTCAAAATATTCTTTTGGTTTTGCGACACCGCTTTCTACTTTTTATTTTTCATAGCATAAAGACAAGTGGCGCTTTCTTCGTCAACTTTGTGCCATGCGTCCATCACTTTCCTTCTCATGCTCACAAAATGCGTGCGTACGTGGAAGAGAATGAATGTGCTCAACCCCGTTTGGATTTCATGTTCAGTATAATTAATTATAAAAATTAATCAATATAAGTAATTATATTATAACATGGATATTATTTTTTAAAATTAATTTTAACATAATTAGATATATTTAAATATTTTAGTCATAGTTAATTTAAATGTCTAAATTACAATAAGTGACATGAGTCTGAAAATAAAAATATTGATAAAATTGCACATAATAATATTAAATTTGTTTTGATCCATTTAAGAAATAAAATATACTACTTCTAATTCTATTTATAATTTATTTTTAACATGTTTCATTATAATCAAGAAAAATTTAAAATTCATTAACTTTCTAAAATTTAATAAGTTTTAAATGTTACTGTTATAAATAAAACTAAAAGGAGTTTATCATAGCGATCCATTTAATGTTAATGGAAAGTAGACAATAAATATTGATGAAAAATAGATGATAGAATAAAAGTAAAGTGACGGTGACAATTTCCATTGAATTTTCAAACACGTTTCAATCAATGCAAAAACAATTAAAATCACTGAAAGCAAAAATATTCATAAAGAAATATAAAGAAGAAAATATAAATATAAATAGTAAAAAAAGATAATGATAATGACTTGTTTTGACATGGCTGCAGGGGCATAGATGAGAATGACAATAAAATTATATATAATGTTATTAAAAAAATTATTTTTACTATTTAACAAACAATATATATATATATATATATATAACTTAGGGATGTGCATTGCACCTTACCCAGAAGTTTGAATTAAATTTTTTTATTATTATAGTTCAAATATATAAATTAAATAAATTAAACAATAAATGAATATATTCAAGTTTAAACGAATTTAATAAATGCATATACAATGGCCCACAATGCACTTAACATTTTGCGAGGGAGAATTCACATGCGTTGTTTTGCAAAAAAGAATAGTGATGTAATGGTATATTCGGCATCAATTTGATAATTGATACTGAGAAGTTGATGAGTGGACGATCCAGAACGCTGCTATGGAAGTAGAATGTTAGTAGGGGGATTCCCCTCAAAACCGTAGTTTTAGGATTGCATAATTGATTATGGAACCTATCTAAACAAGCACTTTGTGCTTTGTACGTATTTACTTCGATCGCATTTGATGTTCATCAAGTATAATGAGCACCGCGTGCTTATCAATTCAAAAGCTGATCTAAGCTCACTAATTCATCGTAAAATAATCTCTTTATATTTTAAAATGATTTTTAAATATCTTTAATATTCTATTTATTAAAATAAAAATTTATGGAAAAATTAATATTAAATCTATACAAGTATATATGCAGATAATCAATTTATAAAAATTTTAATATTAAATGAAATTACCCAAGTTATATCTATATTATTCAAAATATATTTGGATAGTTAATTTGTAAAATTAAAAAATTTTAATACTAAAATAGTCAATCCAGATTAAATATGTATTGGTCAAATTGATTATAAATAAATTTATTAAAAACTTAAATTTGACAAAAAATAAAAATATATAGCTTTAAGTTTGAAGGTGATGAGTAGTTTGATGCTGGTTTTCTCATGAGCACAAGAAACAGTCTATGTTTAATACTATTTTTTTTATAATTTTTATTTTAATAAATATAATATTAAAAACATATAAAAATTACTATAAGCTGAACAACATAAATTATTTTAAGATAAATTAAAGGGCTTAGATCAGTTTTGGGCTGATCATCATACATGAGTAGCATTGAGCAATGCGAGCACAATATGTTTCATACCTAAGTCAAAGGATCAGTTTTAGGGCTCATCAAGGGTGCTCAATGAGATATGAACCATCTAGATTTAATCTGGATGGTTCAAATTTAAAGCTTTATCTTTATTTTATTTTAATCTTATATTTATTAAAATAAAAATTTATAACATTTAATAAATTTGTTTTATAACTGTTTATTACCAACTTGGATAGTTGATACTTAAAATTTTTAACTTGTAATTTTTTAAAAAATATTTTTTGAAAAGTGTCAATTAGAATATTATCTTTCTTTACTTGTAATATTATATTTATCAAAATAAAAACTCAATTTTTTAAAAAATTAATATTAGTTTTGGATTGTCCAAATACATGTGGATAGGTAATTTATAAAAATGTAAACTTTTTAGAATAAATTAGCCGTAAAAAATATATTAACAAGGGATTATAGAAGAAGTTTTTAAAGATTGTGGAACGTCGTTCATTTACAATCAATTGGGATGCAATTTTCCCTTTTTATCTCCAAAAGCAATAAAAAAAAACTTGTGCAACAAAATAGTAAAATTTTTATAACTGAATGATTATAATTATAGCCTTTCTACAACCATATATCGTTTCAATATTTAAATATTTTTTAATACCTTATCATTAGCTTAGGCATAATATATTTCAGATCTAAAAATGAAAATAAGATTTTAAATTTGAGAAGAAGGGGGTTTTTAATTATTTTAATTTA
Organism: Prosopis cineraria; assembly: GCF_029017545.1. NCBI lineage: Eukaryota > Viridiplantae > Streptophyta > Magnoliopsida > Fabales > Fabaceae > Prosopis > Prosopis cineraria. The sequence continues at coordinate 3,628 of NW_026557477.1, read as the reverse complement.
AATTAAATATAATCTGGCCACATTGCAAAACATTTGAAATGTTAGGCTAATATTCTTGTTTGATTTTATTAAATGAGCTACATGTGCAAAAGTCTCAAATTTTAATATTATTGAACAATTTAATTAAATATATACTTTCTTGATGAGTGACCAACAACTTTATTACAGATTCTTCTGATAAATTTTAAAAATTTTAATTTAAAAATATAAAATAAAACTAAATAAAAAAATTTAAATTTGGAGAATAATGAACATCGTTCGTCACTAGCATGAATTTATATATACTTTCTTGATGAGTGACCAACAACTTTATTACAGATTCGAAGATCACAAGCATGAATTTAATGACAAATTTTCAACAAACCTTGAACATTCTCCGCGTAAACTTCAAGCTCAAGATAATTACTCACGCTCCTTTCATTATTTTTAGAAGTCATATTCTATAAAGTTTGGTTGGTGCTTCATGTAAATCATTTTCTCTTATTTCTTTTAATCCTCGATACTCTCTCTATTAAAAATATAAAGTATTTTTTAAAGAATTGAATATTAAAAAAATATAAGAATTTTTAATCTTTTGAGGTGTAATCATTATTTTTTTTAAGTGTCCCTATTAATAATGACTTTATATTTATTGTAAGGTGTTTAATAGGGATAAATATGAAAAATAAGATTAATTTAAAAGTAGATAACTACTTTATTGGGGTAAAATTTAGTTAAAAATGCCTTATATTTTTAAACAGATAGAGTATATAATTTTAAAAAATATTTTCTAATAAAATTTAAAGAGAAGTGTAATATTTCATTTTCAAGAAAACTCTTGCCGCCATATTAAATATGCTTTTTTCAAATTTAAGAATAAAATTAGAAAGTGATTTATTTTTAGGATAAATTTATTATTCTAACTTACTTAGTATTTACAAGTGGCTTGAAGAAAAAAATTACACACAAGTTTCACAAAAAATATTTAAATATTATAAGGTTTATTGGCAATTTAACAAAATAGATTGACTATTATTTAAATATTTTGTGAAGCAACTCAAAATAATTTCCCAAAAATAAAAAGAATGGAGGAAGTATATGTATAAGTATAATGAATAAAGTGTTTCATATTTCTTAAAAAAGAACCAAGAAATAAATAAATGACATTTTACCCTAATTTTATTTTGAATCAATGAGCATTCTCAATTTTAAACTATTATGTGAATAATATTGTAGATTTTAAATTCTTGAAATATACAAAAATTCTTTCAACTTTTAATTTGTGAGTGCTCAAAATTTCATTATTAAGTTAAAAAAAGCATTATTTTTATAGTTATGAGACTTAAATACATGCTAATGTGGCACCCATTTTAATTCTTCAAAATAATGGCCCATCTTACCAATTTAAAGGTGATGTTTTATGCGCTCAAATTTAAAAATTAAAAAAAATTACACATTTTAAAAATTAAAGGTACAGCGTGCCGTTGGCAGGAGAGTATATGGGAGGATATTTGTCAACCTTCTCAGTTCTTTCTCTTGTTTTTTTTTTTTGGCCAAATTCTCAGTTCTCATTGAAGCAACCAATTTTGGTTGAGAAATATGACACAATAACGGAAAATCTAGTTACAGGTGCGAGAGAATTAGAGGTTAATGAAGCTATTAAAATAAAATAAAATACATGTAGAAGAAGGAGATGAATCAGATGATGAGGGGGAAAAAGAAAAAAGAGAAGCGGGCAGGCTCAGAATTGATTACAGTTATCAGAGAAATGAATCAAAATTTCAGAATCTACAACGCAAGGAGAAGCTGCGAGCAATGGAACCTGACCCACAAATCCCTTCTTGACGACCCATCAAAGGTCACACTTGACGTACACTCCATAGTGCCCAGTCCGTAGGCTCCTGCCTTCCACCTCAGCCTCCCCTGCACCACCACTCTCACATCCCACCACTCCGTAGCTCTCGTCCGCCGCCAACCCATTCGCAATCTCCGCCGACACCGCCACCGGAGATCCCCCAATCATCGGCGACACCGCCACCATGCTGCGCCGCTTCATGTACAGCGGCGGCAGCACATCATAGGCGCTGTGATCGCCTCGTTCCTGTACAACACCACGGCCGAGAGCCTGTCGAAGTAGATCGACAAGCGACGGTTAGGGTTTCTGATCAGCAGGGTGAATTGAAGGGAGGTGGTGAGGTACGGCGGCGCTGTGGCGTTGAGGCCGTAGACAGCGGCACCAACGACGGTGAATCTGGGCTTGTGGGGACGGTACACGAACCAGAGGACGAGCAGGGTGATGCCGGCTAGGAGGAGGAAGATGGTAATGCAGGAGCAGAGAGCGCGTTTGGGCATGTGGGATTCGGAACCTTTGGGCATGTTGTATTTCTCGTCCTCGAGGTCGTGACCGTGTTTTTGGAGTGGGCACGGAGATGTGGGGCGGCCGAGGGTTCTGTTCTGCATGGGAGAAGCTGATTGGAGTTGAAGGGGTTTTGGAGGCTAATGAGGAGGAAGGAAAGTGGAGCTGTGGAGTGAAGGAAAATGGGCAGGACTCTCAAGACAAGAAAAGAATAAGCGAAAAGGATTCGATCTATCACTTGGAGTTGAAGTGGAGGTCAGTTACGTTTCTCAGTTCTCATTTTTCAGAGATTACTAATCTATGACGATCTATTAATTGACTAATCTTTTTCAAGCTGTGTTTTCTCTTTTGCGTTTTGCTTTCTCTTGAATCTTCACTTGCTTTTCCTTTCCATTTAAACCTTTTTTTTCCCCTCGCTTTTGCTGAAAATAATGCTTTAGTTCCTTAATCTCACACTTTGAGATAAGATAAGATAAGACGGCAATGTTCAGATTCATGATGAAGCTTCTGGTGTAAGATATATCAAAAAGAAATCAGAATCTTATGCTTTATGGAATAGCATTTTGCGATCTAAATAATGTTTTTTGCATAGCTTTCATGTACTACGTTATATCATCGAAAATTATACATGAATATTTCATTAATAGTATTTTTTTTAAGTTCGTCGACTTTTATAACATACAATCAGGTATATATGTGTGGTAATGTTTCTGCGTCTTGCACAACATCATTTATTACTCAAGATACCCCAAACAAAAAAAAAAGACATGTAGCCAGTTTGTCATTAGCCCATTGCGCCACCCTATATTCAGTTGTGGAAAACAAATATATTTCATGACTAATTAACGTCAACAACAATAATAAAATTGAAGTATTTAATAGGGTTAAGTTTAGTAGAAGAGACTAGTTTTTCATGACATAATGAATTTAAGTTTAAATTCTATCAAAAGAGGTGTTTATATTTAGTGTTTGATAATGTGTCAAATATGATTGCCTAAGATAAACTGCAAATAATAAAAAAAATGAAATTGAGCCATGAAAATTGTGATATATACAACCTCTCCTCGCTGGTGAGTTTGAGCTATCTATACCTATATTAGAATGATGAGAATAAAGACACTACAGTTCTTGCACGTAATTGACAATGAACGATAGATGAGTAGGTAAAATAATATATATATATATATATATAATAATATAATTATCCATAAAAAATATAATTAATTATAATTTACATATCCTGCCTACAAAATGGAAAATTCTCTCAAATGCTAGTATTATTTTTTTATAAGT
>NW_026557476.1:0-20731 GCF_029017545.1 Prosopis cineraria | reverse complement strand
TTTGATTTTCATATGTAATAAATAATTTTTTTGTGTATTTATTTTGATCTGCAAATTGTTGTTTCTTCTAGTGAGTGTTTGACAGTTTTGAGTTTTTGGGTACTTAATTATTGAATTAAGGGATCATCAAATTATTTTGTTGATATGAGGATATTCATTAAGGATATGAAAATAGTATACTACCTAATTACCTTGTTTTTAATATTTTTGAATTTTAAATTGATATTTATATAGTGTTTGATGTGGTTTTAATATGATTTTAATTAAAATTGAGTTTCTTATAATGTTGTTATTATTGTTGTTGGATCATATATAGTCTTATTATGGATAACTTGATTTTTTTAAAAGGCATAAAGCCTGGTAATACTCATTTTAAGCCGTTATATATACTATTATTTTTTAAAATTATTCTTGAATATAACTTTATGTGTTTGTTGTTGTGGGATGCTGCTGTTGTTGTCATTTAGATTAATAGGAAGAGGGGATAAGGCCCGAGAAACTCTCTTTTTTAAGTTGTTATGCTGCCGAAATTATTTCAATGGCTAGCATTAAAATATAATTATTAGTTTTAACAAGATTAAAGAGGGAATGTGCAAACATGTGGTTAGTGACTTATTGACTAATTGATCTTTGTATCTAATTCTCCCACTATCTAGGAGTAGTCAAAGTCACTAATCATATTCCCTCTTAATCTTTCTAGGAATTATGGATAAGGAATGGATGTTTTTCAATCGTCTATCCAAGGAATATTGGGATGGGGTGGCAAATTTTGTTAAGCTTGCAGTTAAGCATGCGAAGGATCCTATTAGGATAGTTTGCCCATGTTTAAAGTGTGGTCTTGTGAAGCGGGTTAGTCCAGATACTTGTGAAGAACACCTAGTGATTAATGGGATGGATCAAAATTATAAGTGTTGGACAATGCATGGAGAGACAAGAGATGATATTGGTTGCAGCCAGAAGCATAGTGAAAGCTGTGCATCATCTCTTGATGATTTTGACACATGCACACTTTCAGAAGATTGTCTTGAACAGATGGCCAAAGCGTTGAAGAGGACCTCGAGGATTATCCAGAATGTTTGAGAAGTTGAAAAGTGATGCGGAAACACCGTTATATGCTGGTTGTAGTGCATCAAAGTTGTCAGCAGTGTTAAAATTGTACAACATGAAGGCAAAATATGGATGAGTGATGCAAGCTTTACTGAGTTGCTTGGGTATTTGAAAGTAGAATTACTTCCTAACGAAAATGAGCTTCCTTGTCGAACATATGACGCAAAACAAGTATTGCAATCAATTGGCATGAGTTATGAAAAGATACACTCGTGCCCTAATGATTGCCTTTTATTTCGAAATGAATATGCGTTGTTAACCGAGTGTCTGAAGTGTAATGCCTCACGCTATAAGCAGAACGGATCAAGTTCTGTGAAGGTACTATGGTATTTTCCAATCGTGCCTAGATTTAGATGCATGTATAGCAGTGCAGAAATTACAAAAAACTTAACATGGCATGCGGATGAAAGGATAAAAGATGGCATGCTTCATCATCCTGCTGATTCTCCACAACGGAGAAAGATTGATTATGAGTACCCTAAATTTGAGGAAGAGAGTAGGAATCTACGCCTTGCATTGTCTACTAATGGGATGAATCTTATGGGATTCAAAGTAGTAGCCACAGCACTTGGCCAATCATTTTGGTGATTTATAACCTTCCTCCATGGCTTTGCATGAAGCACAAGTATATGATGTTGTCCATGCTAATTACGGGACCCAAGCAATCTGGGAATGATATAGACAAATATTTGGCTCCTCTAATTGAGGACTTGAAGATCATGTGGGAGTCAAGCATAGAGGTATATGATGGGTATAGAGAAGAAAGATTTAATTTAAGAGCTATGCTCTTCGATACAATCAATGACTTTCCTGCTTATGGCAATCTGTCAGGGTATAGCATTAAAGGGCAACTTGGATGCCCTATTTGTGAAGAGGGAACACATTCTATGAGGCTTCAGCATGGGATGAAGAATGTTTACCTTGGCCACCGTAGGTTTTTACACCAAGAACATCATTATCGGCGGTTGAGAAAAGCGTTCAATGGAAATCTAAAAGAAGGTAAGACACCTTTACCGTTAACTGGTGATGAGTTGTTTGAGAAGATTAAGGATTTGGATATTGAATTTGGCAAACCATTTGCAAGGCACCTTGGACAATCGGATGGAAGAAGAGATCTATTTTTTTTAAACTCCTTTCTTGGACCACCTTGGATGTTTGGTATTTTCTTGATGTCATGCATATTGAAAAAAATGTCTATAAAAGTCTTATTGGGACTTTACTCCAAGTGTCAGGAAAAACAAAAGATGGCATAAAAGCAAGGTTGGACATGGTCTCTTTAGGAATAAGAGAATAATTAGCACCCCAAGATAAGGGGAACCGTACCTTTCTCCCTCCGGCAGCTTATACGCTATTTAAGAAAGAGAAAATTGCATTTTGTGAGTTCTTTAATGTAGTTAAAGTTCTTGAAGGTTACTCTTCAAACATAAAAAATATTGTATCAATGAAAGATTTGAAGTTGAAGGGCTTAAAGTCTCACGATTGCCATGTTTTAATGGAGGATTTCATTCCAGTTGCTATACGTGCAATTTTACCCCCTAAAGTACGAGGGACGATCACTAAGTTATGTTTGTTTTTCAAGTCCATTTGTAGTAAAGTGATTAACCCACATAAGTTGCCAAGGTTGCAAACTCGAATTGTATTAACACTGTGTGAGCTTGAGATGTATTTTTCACCGGCATTCTTTGATATTATGATCCACCTAACTATTCACTTGGTTAGGGAGGTTCAAATGTGCGGGCTTGCTTATTTAAGATGGATGTATCCTATTGAGCGCTATATGAAGATTTTAAAAGGCTATGTGAAAAATCAAAGTCGACCGGAGGGTTGTATTATTGAACGGTATATTTGTGAAGAGGCTGTTGACTTTTATACTGAATACCTGAGTCATATTAGCTATGTTGGGCTTCCAAAGTCTCGACATATGGGTAGAATAAGTGGAGAGGGGATCATGGGAAACAAAGTCATTACTATGTCAAGTGTACAGTGGGAGCAAGCCCACTTATATGTGTTACACAACACTGAAGAAATTGAAGAGTATGTAGACAAGTATATGGCTGAACTTAGGAGGGACAATCTCAATAAATCAGAAATTTGGTATGCTAGGGAACACAACAAAACTTTTACAAGATAGTTTAAGGAGCACATTCTTTAAAAGTTAAATGTTAATTCCAATTCAGTTTCTAATAAATTGAGATGGTTAGCTAACGGTCCAAGCAGACAAGCCATTTCTTACACTGCTTACCTTGTCAACGGATACACATTTTATACAACGGAGCAAGATGATAGGAGCACAATGCAAAATAGTGGTGTAACTCTTGTAGCTCATTCCATACATATTTCCACCACTAAGGATAAAAATCCTATCTATGCAAACATGTCATATTTTGATGTAATTGAGCATATATGGGATTTAGATTACATATCCTTTCGAATTCCAGTCTTTGGGTGCAAGTGGATTGATTGAAAAAATAGCTTGAAATTTGATTACCAATTTGGCTTTGTACAAGTCAATTTAAACAAGGAAGGGTATGAGGATGAGCCTTTTATTTTAGCGCAACAAGCCAAACAAGTGTTTTATGTCCCTGACCCTGCTAATAAGGGGTAGTCTATTCTTATGTTACATGAAAAAATAAATGAAAATGTAGCAATTGAAGATGACCCATTTGAAGGGACATCAAATCAAAGTAACGACACTGTTGATGAAGCTCTATACATGAGAAATGATCACAATGAAGGCATTTGGATTTCAAAGATGGGTAAATTATTTCAGCATAAGAAGAAAATATTTCAAGGAGGGGGAAGTAAAAAACCTAAGTCAAGGAAACGAAAAAGAGCAACTTGAACATGTAACCTTTGAATTAATTATGCCATTTTTGTTTCATGTTTGAATTAATATAGTCGATTATATTTGAATTAATCATGGTTGATTAATTTTTTGAATTAATCATGGTTGATTAATTTTGGAATTTTATTGTGTTACAGGTAAATGGCTTCAGATTCTGAGTCCACTGAAATCCCTCCATCAAATCCCGCTACAACTTCTACTGATACTCCGTTGTCACAAAAAATTGGAACAAGAATATTACAATATCCAGCGAGGCCTAACAATAATGGAAGAAGTCACAAAAATAAGAGCAGCAGGGAAAAAAATATCAGTGCAGTGGAACAAGAAAGGCTAAGCCATCAAATCTGCAAAGTTTATAAGTTATATTGGGGTTATGGCAAAGACAACTGTGCCTATCACGCAGAAATCTTGGCGCAAAGTTGATCAAGCAATGAAGGACATTGTTTGGGAGACTGTATCTGTAAGTTGCATTTGACTAAGTTATATTCTATTATAATATTTTAAATTGATGCACCTAATATATTTATTTTTTTTTACAGTCAAGATTTGAAATAGACGAGAGCAAGAAGGATTTTGTCCTTCAAAAGGCTGGGAGGGCATTACGGTCTTTTAGACATTTTATTACATAAAAATATTTGAAAGACCCTGATGCTGAATTTGTAGCCCAAGTTCCTCCCTTATTACAGCCTTTAGTAAAGCAAGAAGATTGGGATGCTTTTGTTGTCTCTCGGCGTGAGAAGGAATTTAAGGTATTTATGTTTCTAAAATTTAAATTTTAGTGCCTTTCATTGAATATATCTATGTGTACTAACAGGATATTTTTGTTATTGATTAAAGGAACTGAGCTCCCAAAATAAAAAGAGAGTGGCCAAGAATGAATAGCCTTACAGAGCAGGGAGGTTAGGGTATGCAGGCATGGAGCAGAAAGAAGTTGAGGCTAAGGGATCGGATGTTACCATATCCCGCCAAAGACTCTGGGCATTGGCACGAACAAATAAAGATGGAGTGATTGACAACCCTCGTGTGAAAGAGGTTGCTGAAAAAATTATAAGTGTTATTTTTATCTATCAATTAATAAATGATTATTAAAAGGCATACTAATTAGCTCTACTTTTCACATAATTCCCTCTCTCAAGAAGTATCACAGGGCAAGCTTCCTGAGCATGTGGATATCTTAGCTAGAGCGTTGGGGACCCCTGACCACCCTGGTCGTGTTAGGGGTGTTGCCTTCGGTGTCACAAGGAAGCAATACTTTGGCAAGATTAAGAAGCGAACATCGACTTCTTCATTCGAGGTCCAAGAGTTGAGAGAAGAGTAAGCTGTTATAAAACAATAGCTAGAAGCCCAAGCGAAGTTAATTGACATGCTATTGAAGGGGCCAGATCCCTGGGAGGCTTTTGGGTGACATTAGCCCCAGCGAAAAAGATAGCTGTACAGTCCCTTCAGACAAAATACCTGAGGTAATGCATTTTCTCTTTTAAATTTGCTCAACTAATTTTTTATCTAAACAACTAACGTTCTTCATTTATTTAAGGCGAGAATGACTGCAACTGTTTAGCAGACGATCCGTCACGCAAAGTAGATGCAACGGGACGCGTGTATAACATTGCCGGGGACACAATCCATAACCTTTCCCTCCCGCCCGATTGCATTAGGGTTTCCTTGCTTGTTGCAATCGACTCCAAGTATCCATTACCTTATCCTACCGATGAGATGCAGACGGTAGGAGATGCGTTGGGGAGCTTCGTTGCATGGCCCAGCCACTTTGTTATGGTTGGTATACCAAAGCTGACAAAGGACCCAAAGCCGCCAAAGGACCCCTTGCCACCAAAGAAAAAGGTATATATGATTTATATAATTATTTAAAATTTTTAATATATATATGTATATGTCTAACTTTTTCATTATATAGCCAAGGGGGAAAAGCAAATTGAAGGGTAAGGTGTCAAGCCATACTAAAGAGTCAGTCACAGTTTCGCAACATGTAGTGCCCATGCCTGTTGTAGAAAACAAATTCCGTGACTCTCTTGAGACTTTTGCTTCGGCTACGAGGATGATTCGTCAAGAGCCGATAGGGGATATCATTAATTTTGACAATGGGCTATTTGGTAGAGCATCATTTGAAGTCGTTCGGGATGAAATTTTGAATGAAATCTTCAAGCACGATATGGCGAGCACTAGTTTGATAACTTTCTACATGAGGTAATTCTTCAACATTTATTAGTTAATTTCTTGAATTATTTATGTGTGTGAGTATGCAAGCATATTAACTTATATATTTTTTCACCTAAGTCACCTTTATACCTCATTCATGGTTCCTGGTGGCCTCGAGTCAAAGATCAAGCTGGTTAATCCTCATGATGTCTCTCCCCACAATAATATTACAAAGGAAGCCCTTGAAAATCAAGCAAGAATGCTTTCGGATCAATTTCGAGAAAGGGGAGCAGCGAAGGATACTTTATTTCTCGCTCCTTACTGCCAAGGGTGAGTTGTTAATATTTGTTACAAGTAAATATTTTTTTATATTTATTTGTTTGGTAACATGTGCTGTTTCTTGTTAGGGGACACTGAATGCTTATTGTGGTTAATCCCATTGCTCCAAAAATATGGTATCTCGATCCCCTTAATGGAGAGCCAAGCAACAAGGAAGATATGGTGGTACTTTTTAATGAGTAAGTTGGATTTTTTTACTTGTTATTTCTTTTTAATTTTAGTTTTCATTCATATATATTTCTCACATTCATTCCATAATTCCTTCTTAGAGCTGTGGTGTTGTATCGCACTGCGACTGACATGACTGTGTCCCCTAAGATGAGGGCATTCGAATCTTCAGAGAAATGGTCACTATTAAGGTATTTGTTTAATTGGTCAAGTTTTTAATCAAGAAATTGTCTCATTATATTTTACAATTTCATTGATATGTGTTTTTTTATAGTGTCCATTCCAGCCAGATCAGAGCAATGACTGTGGTTATTGCTTGATGAAGTTCATGAAAGACATTATCACTCATGCCCCTACCACATTATCTAACAAGGTATATATATAAAATTTAATTACACTTCAATTATAAATTTTAAACAATTTTAATTAGCTACCTATTAACTTGAAATTGTTGTAACTATTTACTTACAGTACTTCAAGGACATCTATTGCGTTCGTTATATGACTGCACATGTAAAAGAGGTCCTTGAAGAGGTGGCCCAATGTGTTTTCAATATGTGGGTAGCAACAGTAGTTAGGCCGGTACAATAGTTAGTTACATTTATATACACATTTTTGGGCCAATTTTTATGGGATAGGCCACTTAATTTTGAAACATTAGTTTGCAAATAAGTTTAGATTTTAAGGTTAAATATATAGGAATTTTTATGTTAATTAGATAGGAGATACTATTACAAACATTCATTATATTGCATTATTTTCATTGCTGGCTGGCTGTTTTTTATCTTTATCTGTATCTTTATGCAGGGGGCTGCTTTAAAAGCAGCCACCATATTTAAAAAAATTATGTCATTAATACTTGACGGTTATTTCAAAATAATCGTCAAGTATCAATATAGTTGACGCTTGTTTCAAAACAAGTGTTAAGTATTTGTAAATACTTGACGATTATAAGGAAATAAGCGTCAAGTATTTATGGCCAAAAGAACTGACAGGTTTTGGCCATAAATACTTGACGCTTGTTTTGAAACAAGCGTCAAGTATTTATTCTGGGAAGTGCATATTTACTTCATATACTTGACGGTTTTTTTCAAATAACCGTCAAGTATAAGATTAATACTTGATGGTTTTTAACCGTCAAGTATTATTTCTTTAATATATGTCGCACCCTTACTTGACGGTTAAAAACCGTCAAGTATTGTGAAAAATAAACGTCAAGTATGGGTTTTTTTGTGGTAGTGATCTACACACACACAGTTCCTCCCGAAAAAGAGCTAAGGGCCCACATATATGTTTTCCATTAATTGTAAATCTTATCTGAGCTATTTTATAAAATACTAATTTGATCTTCATCTGACTTTTTTCCCCTTATTTTGGGTGACAATTGAAAAGATTAATGCTAATGAAATTAAAAAAAATTAAGAAAAAGTTAATCTTTTAATCCTTCAACTATTAATTCACTTGTAACCTAATTCCTCAATTATGATTCGCTACGATTTAGTCTATCAACTTTTGACTTATCTATAACTCAATTCCTTAACTTTTGTTAGTTCTCTTTTCAAGAGAAGGGTATTTGAGAGCAAGATATGAGCATTTTTTTTTATCCTTCTTATTATTTGATAAGGATAATTTTTTAAAAAAATAAAAAATAAGAACCAAGCTGTAAGTGAGTCAAGAAGGATTGAGTCAGAGCTAATCATAATTGAGAGATTAAGTTATAAGTGAGTTAATAGTTGAGAGAATAAAAAATTAATTTTTTCAAAAATTAATGTTTGTATCAAATCACCCGGTGCATTATAGCAGTGGACAGATCAAGTGAAAAATATGCAACATCTTCTAGAATATTGCTCGCTCAAGGGTAATGCATTGAATCTGTTAGACTTAATTATTATAAATATTATAAATGATTATAAAGAAATTTCTTCTAAATGCATTTATAACAAAGGTCAAGTTGGTTAGTCAAAGTGGTATTTTTATCTTTTATATGGGTAAAAAATAAGATTTGTCTTTTAGTATTTATTTATAATTTAAATGATTTAATTGATATTAACTTTATTACATGATACTTATTAGTAATTTTCTATTTTTAAAAAAATTTGAGGTCTTTTTCTGTAATTTTCATATCAACTAACTATTAAAATTAATTATTATTAATGATAAGGATAACAATATATTATTTTTAAATATTAAAAAGGAACATTACATAAAAAAAATTAGAATACTAGGCGCCTTTACTCTTTAACTCAAAGACCAATTAACAGTAATATGATTTTGTCACATTGGAGCATTCAAAGGAGAAAATTCTTCTCAAATAATTGAGATATTTCTCCCTTGATTTCTAACCTTTGGTCCGCACCACTTCTTTTAAATTTTCAACGCATGAATAGTCATCCTCATGTGAATTAAAAACGACAAGAAGGTTATTTTAAGGTATTTCCTCATTGACTTATTAATCTTGCGCCCATCAATAAGGGGAAACATGTACAAACAATAAAAGAATTCAATGAAAGGTTACATCAAGCACTGTGATTTTTTGAAGTTTGTGATAAGAACCTTAAAAACTCAAATAATTCAGAAGGCTGAAATTAAAGAACTTAAATTTTGCATGTGATGGAATTATATATTTAATTTTATTTTTAATTATTGTAAATAAAAAATCAATCTTTTTTTCAAATTAAATTAATGAAAGTATTTATTGTTTTAAATTTAATAATAATTTAATAGTATATTCATTAAAAAATTGCTAACCTTTTATATTTAAAAATAAAAAATATTTTGAAAAAATATTTTATATATAAAAAGGAAATAATTGTTAGCATATGTTCATTTAACATTCGGGACAAGATTGCTAGAGTTCAGGTTATTAGGTACTTTTACAAAAATAATTTAAAAGTAAAAATGGACATCAACCACGGAGTTGGTTATGAGTTTATAGATGAGTGATTTTATATCCCAATTGTGTTTGGTCATACACCATTTTTTGTTTTTTGACCAACTTGGTCCTGCACCATTTAATGCCACTGGTTTTTTGGTCAAACATTTAATGCCATTGCTAGTGTTTGTTATGAGGTCTTGGATGGTCTATAATTTAAAATTGCCAAAAAAATCCTTTTCCTCTCCGCGCGTTTAATATACAATCAATGAATGCGACAAACCAACGCAAAAGCATTTGCTAACGTGGGCATGCCAGCTGGTGCGGGGTACGAACTCCATCCGTATTTAATTATAAGTAAATTGTAATTAACTCATAATTTTAAAAAATTGATTAAACATAATAATTATATTTGAAATTAAAAAATTTAGATTTAAAATACTCTTATAATTAATATTACACTAGTGAAAAAAATAGCTTTTTAAACCAATTTGTGCGTGTACAGTTTAGAAAATAGAGGCCGTGATTTTTTTGTAATTAACTCCCATGTCCTTAAAGCTTTCTAAACTGTTTGCAAGTATAACCGGTTTCAAAAATCATTTCTAGACTGGTTTACGCAAAATAACGGAAATGAGCGTAACAGAAAGAAATCAGAATCGCAGAGAATCTGCTAGAAAGAAAAGCCTGTCAGAGAGAGAAGTTCTAATTCAATATCAGCATAGGCCTTCACTTGACGCACTCGTCTTACTCATCCTCTTCGTTCAAAGCCCTTAACTTCCATATGTGGGCCACTTGATTCTACGGCAGCGCCTACGCTCTCTTGGGCTATGACATTATGTTGCTAATTTTGCATTAAATATGTACTACCAACGGCGTTGGTTTAAGTGATAAGTGATTCAGTTTTGTTTAAATAAAGTTTTGAATTCAAGCCTTGCATATGCAGAAAATTTTTTTTCAAAAGACTCACTCACCAAAGCCAGGTATGCAACTCAGGTCAGATCTGGATGTAGTCAAGGTGAAACTCCGGTAAACTAGGTGGGCAATTCAAAAAAAAAAATGTGCTTTAGCACGGGGCAATTCAAGGTGCTCGCAATTCGTTCGATGAAAAGTTCTCATAACAATGTGGTTTGTTGGACCAGCCTTATTAGTGTTACTGTGGCAATGGGTTGGTCAATGAAGCTCGGAATTTGTTCGATTCAATTCCTCAAAGAAATTATGTTTCCTAGGGTGCAATGGTGTCTGGGTATGCCAATAATTATTTTTTTCAATGAGAGAATTGAGCTGTTTCATGAGATAAAGAGTTCTGGAGACTATCTTAATCCGAACAAGTCACTTTTAGTGAGTGTTCACTTCCTGTGCTGCTTTAGGTTCCTATGAAGAAGGTGAATATGTTCATTATTACATTGTCGAAAATAGCTTTGATGGACATTATTAGTAGAGGAAGAGTGCCAAAGTTTTCCACCACTATTTTTTTTTTTTTTCATTTTCCACTCCCACTAGGATCCACATGGCAAGACACTTGGCATTTTGGGATAGAAGTTAACGGCTAACGTTTAAGGATTTAACAATCAAAATTGCTACATTTTAATAACTTTAAGAAAAAAAATTGTTACAATAAAAAATTTAGGACACATAATACTTCTTGGTGAATAGTTCGAGGCAAAAATGGACCTTCAATCCTATTTAGTTTGGCACCTAAACAATAAATTCTTGGTTCAGGAATCAAGGTACGTTTTCTTCACACCATTTTCTGTCTTCCATTTTCAAAGATGATTGTGTTTATCTTGCATATACCATTTGTCATATGTTGTTTTGTGTTGTTGAGTTCTTAGTCAGACGCTTTTGGAGTGGGTTTGCTATGCGATAATGGAGATAGGAAGCAAATGCTTAAGTTGTTGATCGTCTTCTTGGTGTGGAGTTCTCACCATCTGCTCCTCATTTTCCACTGCTTATTGTATGTTATTTACTGAAGGTTTATAATATAATCTTTGTTGCACGTGACTGATCTATTTATTCAGACAAAATAACTAGTAAGTGTTGTGCCAATATTTCTTAAGTTAATAGAGGAGATTAGCAAATACTGTGTATATAGTACAGTAAAAAACTCAATGAGTATAAAATGCTGACGAATCTGTTAAATTAAAAATGACAAGTATAATGTAAGAAAATATCTAGTACCCCTGGGAAATTAACAAGTCTATGTACTAGTTAGGTTGTATATTAAATGCAAGTTGATGCATGTGTTATGCAAGTATATTCTCCGTAAATAACGTGATTAGTTTTTCACATCATACAAGAGTAGAAAAATAGTTATTTAAACCATCATTTTTATACCAATTGTTGTGGAATTGATTTAAGAAAGGATCACTTTTACTTTTGAGTTTTTTTTCAAGGTCTGCAGATATTCTAAACTTGATTTGGGATCATTTTTGTCCCTAAATGTACTAGATGCATTGCCTCGTCACCCCCCTATTAACGCACCATAATGTCCATTTCTAATGGAGTGGATTTCACTATTTTTTTTTTATTTTTATATTGGGTTAAGTATCACCACCGGTCTAGAAATAAAGATGTTACCACACCGGCGTTCTTATTGCCTCTCAAATCCTTATCTCCACACCGAAACATTGTGCGTTTGCATTCTCTCTTCTCCCTACCGTCCCTAACTAGATGGCTAGTGAGGTTGGTATTACGAATTCGAGTAGCAAGAGGGTTATACATAGAGATTTGATTACACATTTTCTTGTCCATTTTTTTCCCTAGAATTCTTCACTCTTATTCTTTCTCTAGTCTCTCTATCTTCTATTAATCTTCTAATTCATTCCTAAAGTTGGTGAAAACGCTGCTCGGAGAAAGGGCTAAGGATAAGATTGAATCCCAGTATTGCAATGTAGAGGCAGAATTCAACGATGACACATGCCAAACTTACACTCTCCATCTCGTTTCTGGGGATTCGACATTATCAACATGAAATATGAAAACTTAAATTAATAAAAACCAGTTTTAGTTACAACCAGTTTAAAATGTAGACTTTCTAAATCAGTTGTGGAACCAGTTTAGAAAAGTCTTGGAAATTTTTGTCTTTCTAATTGTCTATATCCAAACCAGTTTAAAAGGTCATTTTCACATGGTTTAAAACATTTTTTGCACTAGTGATACTAAGAAAAAACATGTGAAGTTATTTGTATCAGCTGTCTATTCTATTAACAAACAAATATGTGAATTTCATTTGCTGTTGTTGTTTTTTATATTTGATTAGTTTGGTGGTTATGTTTGATTTGTTTGCAGCAACAGCAACATGAGTTCAATTGTTTATGTTCAAATGAATTGATAGTAACAGACTTGTAGGAATTCTAATTCATGTTGACTTGTGTTAAACGCATGAGAATATTTTTGTATATGTCTCTAAAATTTACTTTGTTTATATATCTAAACACACCTAGATGCATATATGAAGTTGTGATATATATTTTTTTATAAAAAGTGATATATTTTTATGTAAACTAAGTTGTTCAATATGAATTAAGTTATCAATATAGTATGAGCAATTGTCATTTTTAGTAAACAATTAATATTGCCACTGTCTTGGTACGAACTTTTTATTTGACATCAATGTAATTACATGCTTAGTCACTAATGCCAAGTGAATTTTTGTCATCTCTATTACGTGTATCAGTAACTTATAAAGTCCATAATTTGAGAGAAATGAACCTCAGATATGTGATTCCATCACATGCCAACAGAGAGTATTTGTCAATTTAGTAAGCATTATCGCCATTTCCAATAAACCCAGTCATCATTGTATAGTGCTAACTTGTTATTGACAGCATTTGGTAAGCACATGCAAAGTAATAACGCATACTTAATACCATTTGTTAATACCTTGAAACAAGCTGTCATTAGACGTTAGATTATTATCAATAATGATCATATATTCATTGATGATGTAAACTTGATTTTAGTTGTCAATACCTTGTAATGTATTTTTCATTAGTTGTTGGCTAGTTGTTAATAATATTGGGTTAAAGTATATTTTTTTGCCCAAACTTTTTTTAAGAGCACTTAGCACCCTATATTAAAAGGTGGAATAATATCTTCCCTAAACAAATTTTTTAGGAGCAAAATCTCTTTTACCAAAAACCCATCATCTTCTCCATTATCTACTAATGTGGAATAATTATAGAGCTCACATGCAGTGACATTAAAGCATTCTGTCCCATTTTGCTGCCATTTTGCTGCTAAAATCAAGCCCAGTTATGTTCCTTCCTCTGCCACTGCAATCCCAAATCCCTTGGCTCATATCATATGGTCAAAATGTCAAAATGCCTTGTTTTTACTGTTTGTGAGCCCTACAACTATTTCATGTTAATGATAATGGAGAAGATGATGGGTCTATGACAAAAGGGCAATTTTGCTTCTAAAAAGAATTATTTAAGGGGAATATTGCCCCACCTTTCAGTATAGAGTACCTAGCATTTCTTAAATAAAAGTTTAGGAGAAAAAATAATATTTGACCCAATAATATTACATGATCAGCGATAATATTAGTTGTGATTATTAACAATAATTGGTTAGTATATACAAAGTCATTAATCGTTGTCATTAACTTTATATCTTTTTAATGAAGTTTGCTTGTCAATAGATTATAACGAAGTTGCCATTAAACATTGGCTAGTTGTCAATTTCATTAAACTAAATTTCAAACTTGTTAATGACAATTTCTAAGTAAGCCCATGTCGTCACTGATGCAAAGTTATTTGATGTGCTCTTTCATTGAAGTTTGATTGCTAGTAGCCTATAAGAAAGTCATTTCCAATAAATTTGGTTGTAGGTTGCAAAAACAATGTTCTCAACATTTTGTACACAGATTGCATACACAAAAGGCCTATTGAATATTTTCGCTGTTTTCAGAAGTTTCCTACATTGTCCAAGTCATGTTAATAAAACATTTACACTTTACCAATAAAAGTTGGTATAGTTGATAAGAATTTGAGCCATATTCTATGAAGTTGTGGATTCAAATTCTATTACCGATGTGAATATCTTTATAAACACTTTTTAATCTTGTAGGCATTCAATGACCTTAGTGAGTTTTTCGATACTCATCTCACCAAATTTTTATTTATTGAAAAAATAAGCATTTGCACTTTTAAGTGCATTTTATTCATGATAATTACAAATTATACAGAAGCTGAATCCCCTCCCAATCTAAACTCATCTCTTGTACTTTTAGGTATTGTCTCTTCTCTCTCTTCCGTTGCCTTCGGTTTTTATTTCTTCTTTTCCTTTGCTGTCAAATTTTCTCATGCTTGCATTGCTCTAGGATTGCCCTCTTTGATGGACTTGTACCCCTTTTTTTCCTACAAAATTCTTTTGTAACCAGTATTTTTAAAACCTAACGGACTAAACCCAATCTGGATTTTGATTTAGTTCATATGAGAAAATCATTTTAAGGATTGAGCCGGGTTGGACCATTTTGAACTAGCGGTCAAACTAGAAACCGGAATCAAGCGGAAACCGGATTCAATTTTCAAAAATTAGACTGTTATTTTTTATTTTTATCAAATTTTTTTTAAAAAATGACTAATTTTTTTAATCATTGATATTATGTTGTATCATGTGCTTGTTAAGTCATGATAAACTTAAAATATTTGGTTTTTTTAAGTTAAGTAGCAATTTCATCTGTATTTTTTATATTTAGATTATATATATATATATATAATTTTTTTAATTTAATTATTACGTCATCAATTTGACCATTGGTCCAACCCGATTGAACCATACGAACTATGAACCACTGACTTTTTCGATTCAATATTCAGTCTGATTTTGAAAATATTGTTTGTAACTTTGCATACCAAAAAAATTTGGTTTTCTACATCCCTATATTTTTAATCATCGTTTTTCTTTCCATGCAAAAAAACATATACTTTCCCCATTTTCCAAAATTATCCAACGTACGCTTTTGATGAAAAATACTTTTGATTTTCTAAAATCTGGTAATTATTATGCTATACGGTATTTATCATTTATGATGGGGCACTTGTTAATGTGATATGAAAAACTAATCACTATTCACAAAACAAGCGTAAACACATGCATTAACCTGCACAGTATGTATACTTGTTAATTTTATAAATGCACTTGTTATTATCATACACCATACACAGTCATTTAGGTAGCATTTAGATTTAAAATCTTGTATTTCAAATCTTACATTTAAAATTCATGTATTTAAAATTTTTTATATGGGTAATTTGAAAAAAAATCAAATAAAGAAAAGAGATGAACTAAGATTCAAAAGGAAAATAAAGAATTAGAAATGGTGAATTTATTTTCATTTTTTAATATATAAAAGATGAGAAAATATATATATATATATATATATTATAGGGAAAAATACTTAGATAGACCAAGCACACCACATCATTTGTAACTTGTCAATTAAAATACTTTCAAATAATCTAAATAAAATTTATTTGATATTTTTTAATTAATTTTATTCTTATAACAAAATACATATTTAATTTCTTGCCTTTTCTCTCTTTATTATTATTAATATCAAAATAATTTATATTTAATACTATTTAAATATCATGTTTTTATTGAATAAATCACAAATGACATGATGCACCCAATCCTTTTAAAAATTTCTTCAAATTATAGATATATTAATAGTGAAAACATGAAGAAAAAAAGATACTTGAAATGATAAGAATTTCAAATCATAATGATGTAAAAGGAACTTGAAATTATAAAGAATTATAATATAATTTGAAATGAATTTAGATTTAAATTCAAATTTAAATTTATAAAATTTTTTGTGTCCAATTGAAGGATTTGGTTCAAATCTAAATTTAAATTCAAGTCCACATTAATCCAAATACACTATAAAATAAATATAGTGACACAGTATCGGAATTAGGCTTCAAATCTTCAATAATAGGCAATGGAGGATGACATCCGCGTACATCAAAAAGAGGAGGATGGAAATCGAATGAGGAGTTTGTAGGCGCCCTAAAACTTGACTTGGAAGACGTCAAAAAACTTCAGCATTTACTTCCCTCACTGTTGTTCGAACACTTCACATGTGGGAGATCATTATCCTCAACACCAACATGACAGTCAAACATTGACTAGCATTTATTTCCATTCTCTACTATTGCACAGCAAACTAACTCCACAAGTGGCTTCAACTGAAAACTAGATTAGAGCAACTAGGATTAAACGGAGGGCTTTATGCAGTAGAGGGAACAAACAACTTGGCAAATGGAAGAAGAAAACGCAGAAGAGAAGCAATAGTGTGGCTCCAAATGTTCACTCTAAACTAACCACCGGTGAAATTTTGATTAAGGGAAGTGGGATTAACGGAAGAAAATGCTAAAGTTTTCTAAACTAAAACATGTTTGAATTTTAACTTATGCAGGGACTATACATCTTGAAATAATAAAGGGGACTATACATCACAATCTTCTTCGACGTCATTGACATAACTCATGCACTTCAAGGCAAAGTAGAATCGTTAAAGCAATATATGTGATGTCAACCAGGTTGTTGCTCCGACATAACTAAACTGAAAACAAGAATGAGATGAAACACAGGAATGACAATTTCATTATTCTTGATCACCATAATGTTGACATGGAAGTTTGGGATATTACATCCACTGAAGGAAAGAGGGGAAAGCAAATGCTAACTTGTGAACAATCTCATTTCTTGTAACGTGATACTTCACCATCATTGGGAAAGAAACCCATGAGCCGACCAGCAGAGTTCTGGTATGCGTACATGAAACCACCCATGAGCCCTATCAGACCCCCAGTCACCATAGATGGACCCTTGATTCCAGGCTTAATCCCTAAACAAAAACAGGCAAACAGCTTAGACCATATACATACCATTTTAATATCAAATCATTCAGAATCTAATCTCAAGTGGTTTTAGAACATAAGAATTCAAGTTCATATCATAAGCATTTCAGATGTCCTGAGAGAATTTATCAGCCAGGACAAAAATACCCAAGTGTATTCACAGGCAATCAGGAGCTTTGACTTGAAGCGACATATTGCCATGGATTTGATTTCTGACAAAATTTATTGTCAACAGAACTAGGTTGGACCAAAATCTCAGTTCAGTTGCGCTAAATTAATTAAATTTCAGTAATAGCTTTCTTAAATAAAATAGATATGCCACTCGAATGATCAAATAAGTCAATGCACTATGCAGAACAATATGATAAGAAATTGGAACGAACAATGTAAAAGTAATCTGAACAAGTCCGTAACTAATGGGCCAAGCTAGTAACTAACTTATGGTTGTGTAGTGCGATGTCTGAGCGCGTGAGAGAGAGAGAGAGAGAGAGAGAGAGAGAGTGGTATTAGGGAACATATTGTACGTGATGGGGATTGGGTCAATGAGAGGTAAGGAGTACGTGAGCATCTGTGCAAACATCCTGGAACTCTCAAATTAATAGGAGTGTTGCGTGCTTTTGCTTGTTTCTTATTTTCTTCCAGCATGGTAGCTAGCTAGTTCAGCCACCCCCACCTAGTAAAATAAGACTTGCTGTTGTTATTGTTGAAGATGTATGATAGCTAGTTCAACTTAGACTTGCACTCTAGCTGGAACCTTACATGTGTGAATAATACATTTGAGGAGTTAGGTACCAACAACCTCTTGCTTGTGACAGAAAGATGCAAAACCATCATCAACGAGCACAATCAAAAAAGGAATACTAAAATTATTAATTTATTAACTAAACTTTCATCATTCATGGTCACCATAATGTTAAAAGTTTTAGACATTACGCCCGCTAAAGGAATGAAAGGGACAAAGAAGTACTGAACTCTACAAAATTCTCGTTTCTTGTATCCAGATAATTTTCATCATTGGGAAGAAACCCATGAGCTTACCAGCGGAGTTCTGGCGAAGCATCCATGAGCCCAATCAGAGCCAAGTAACCAAAGGAAGTCCTGTAACTCCAGGCTTAATCCCTTCAAAATAAGGGCTTGCAGTTTTTAACTATACGTATACTATTTTATCACCAAATCAATGCAGATCCTCCACCAATTTTAGAATATAGGAATTCAAGGTCGAATACAAAGTATCAATGAAATCAATAGTTGTTCATAGGAGTACACGGAACCAAACCAACCATGCTATTCTCAATTAAATGTTGAAAGCTCTAAAGACAGCACACAAACGGCAACAGGGAAGTAAGGCACATATTGACATAGTACCAATATCCAAATTCATCTAAATTAATGATTTTCATGTACCCACTATATGTGCAGCATACGCTTTTGTCTTTATTGAAAACACAGGAGATCAAGAAGGGAAAGAAAAACTCAACATCAGTGACGTGATTGAATTGTCGTTGTGAACTCCTTATAAAATATTTTTATCATGACTATCCCTATTTATGGATTAAGTCCAATAAGTCAAATCATCAACCCATACACAACAAGCAGTGGCAGTGTAACATACATTTATCACTATGGGTGATCCTAATAAACTATATAAAATTCTGGCCAAAAAAATAATAAAACTATATAAAAAGTGTAAAAGATGCCCACACCATGAGTTAACCACGTCAACTGATAAGTGATAACTACATTGTTTTGCCATAAAATTGATGACTAGATGTCTTCTTACAATTTTAGCATAAGGGTGAATTAAATTAATTCCAAGGACCAAGTATAATTTCCCTATTCATCATAGTCCTCCACCAGTTATTGCACATCCCTTTGCCAAATTGTGACATTAATCTGATTTTTTTTCTTTTACCAGAGATGTAATTACTCATAATTGTCACTATGAGAGCCAGGAGGAAATTTTCTCATGAAACTTTAACTACAAATAGTATTGTATGAATTAGGGAAAAACCATAACAATCAATAAAATTGCCACCAACTTTTTGACTTGCATAGAATATGTTCATATACTTGGTTGTTGTAACTTGCAGGTCTGTCTTAAATGGAGCGCAAAAATGGAAGCAGGCAAGTGTAAATCAAAGCACTAGCCTTGGAAAAAGGTCTTTGCTTATGTCTGATGGGCACTCTGGACAGCAAGAAGCCTCAGGGTATTTAAAGGTCAAATTCCTAATCCTATACAAATCAATTATCAAGCATGCATCGATTACTAGAAGATGACACAGTCAGGAGAGACAACCACTTAATCTACCAGTGCACTGATCATGAAGCAGCAAAATGGACCCCCACCCCCAACACCCGCATTTCATGTGGATGTTGATGGTTCAGTTAATAATCAAATGTTGGCTGCTTGTGGAGGTATCATAAGAAATGCTCAAAGCAATTGGGTTACAGGTCTCGCACAAAGTCTTGGCCACACAAGTGTAACTGAAGCGGAGATTTTAGCTATCAAGACAGGGTTGCAGGTCAGTAAACATGGTTACAAGAAAATACAGCTCTTTCTAGACTCTCTGGAAGCAATCAACCTCATTTATAGTGGAGACATAACTCACCACATAGCAATGGAAGATATTTAAATAATCAGATCTCCTAATGGAAGAATGGGATGCTGAAATATCTTAGACGCATAGAGAAGCTTTTAAGTGTGCAGCCTTTATGTCTAAGTTGTGCTATACTGATCACCCCGCTCCTTTTATTTTTAGTCATCCTCCAGATAGGATTGAGCACATTTTTTTGCTGGAAGAAGGTCCTAGGGACTGAGCCTGCGAAACTATTTTATTTTCAAGCTAGTTTTTTACCTTTTGTATTCTGAAAAAAAAAAAGGAATACTCCTATGTTCATATACTCAGAAGCACGGACACGGCAAAATGGCCGGCGTGTCCGTGTCGGATACGTTCAGTACGCGGGAACGGCACGTCCCTTTTCCCAATTTCTGGCGGACGCGGGTCAAGACGGGTTGACACGGGTCGGACAAAGGTCGGACGCGGGCAGACGCGAAACTCTGCATTTTCACTTCCTTTTACTCAATCCCAGCTCCAGAAATCCGTTGCCCTATCTTTTCAGCTCCAATCGACCGCTGTTTTCTGCTGTAGCTTCACGGTTCACTCTGCGTCGCTGCCTCACCCGCTCACCGTCTGCTCTGCCTCAGTCTTCGTATTCGACCGTCTGCTCTGGCTCAACGTCTTTGACCGTCTGCTCTGCCTCACCGTCGTTCTTCAGCTTCATTGGTAATTTATTCAGTTCATGTGGTCGGTCGACGGTCGTTTTTCAGCTTCATTTTCAGTTCCTCTTGTGCTGCTGAGTGCTGATGGATATTTT
>NW_026557475.1:0-20845 GCF_029017545.1 Prosopis cineraria | reverse complement strand
TCAAATCCTAAACTATATTTTTATTAAATATGAAAATATATGTTGATTTATTGAGGTTTAGATGATTATTAGGATGGGAAAGAATTATTTATGGCTTTATAGGATTATGATTCTAAGCTTGAGACTCAATTTTCAATTTTTGAGTATTTTAGATGCGAATTTAGAATAAAAAAAAATTTGATAATAGAAATTAGTTTAGAAGTTAATTTTTAGATTATTAATGTTTATTGATGAGTAAAAGAGGAATTAAAATTTTACTTAATAATATTACTCTAGATTTGTATTAAGATTGAGATTAGGAATTATGTATATTTTTAATTCTATTATTAGAATTATTTTATTAATTTTAATAATTAAAACTAATATTTATAAATAATAATGTTTATTTGTAGATTGTGTTGTTGGTGAAGATTGTGATGGGAGAGAAATTTGTAAGGAATAATTTATTGAAAAAGCCACGAGGTACCATGCTTTTAATTTGTGATTAGTGTTACTTCATGTTAATTGGGTGATTATTGAGAAAATTGTGAATTTTGTAATATTGTATAATTGTGCAATATTTATGAATTGTTTGATTATTGTGAGAGGTGTTAGAAGACTTGCTATTGTTGTTGTATTTATGTGCCATGTGATACGCCCCTATTGAAGCTCAATAGGTGGCTTGCAAGGGCTCGGGCTAATCTACTTTTCCGAGTAATTTAGCACCGAGTGAAGGCTACGGCTCGAGGTTAATGGAGGGATATAAGGATGGTTGTTTGTGTGTATTGTAATATTCTTATATTTGTTAAAATTATATTATTTTTTATTTTTACTTATAAAGCACACACTTAACTGTTTGTATACACTATCATAAATTGGCTTTGGTTGCTGGGACTTTTGAGTCTCATTATGTGGTTGATAATTTTCAGGAGAAGAGCCACGAGTGACACGTGAAGGAGTCCCAGAGGCTTAGTGGCATAGATTCACTGTCTCTTTTGGGTATTTAATTTATGATTTATAATGTTTTATATTACCAATATTAGGACTTTTTGTTTATTGACAATTATATAAATATATAAATGTAATCATGTCTTTCAAACTATTTCTATTTTTGGTACACTTTGGATGACTGTAATTTTAATATTTGATTTACTTTGAATTGATTAAAATGGCATGCTTATGAGGCCAAATCATTGGCTTGTTTTGAAATTTGACTAAATTATTTATTTTACTTGTTGGGAATATAGGGATGGATAAATGTGATTTAGTTTACTTGTTGGGAGTATAAGGATGGACAAATGTAATTTAACCTAAGGGCATGGGGGAGGTAAAAATTTAACTGAAATGTTGTATTGTGTGAGTTGAAGCCAATTATAAAATATTTTTATATTAAAATTATTGATATAAAATGTGTTGAGTGGCTGTAACCTAACTATGGTTGAGTTAAATTATAAAAAAATTGGTGTGTTACAAATGTCAGTTAAATTCTTGACAAATTTTTTTATAAAATGAATTATAAATATAATTTAATAATTATAATAAAAATTAATTTTTAAATTTAAAAATTATATATTAATATCTAAATATTTATCTATAATTAAAATTATTAAATTTATAATAATTTAGATTGATATTTTTAACTTACATTAAAAAAATATCAGGATCTCAACCGATATTAACTCAATTCATTATTTTACCAACTATCACTCTCTCAGTTGGTATTATCGGGCACGGGCAGTTCCATTATCCCAGGATTGTAACTGCAAATCCTTGTTTTCGGGACACGTCGTACACTCATGCCACCACGTGTGTGAACTGTGAAGCTTGCAGTGGACATTGACATCTTTCTGGACAACAATAAGAGGTTTTTAACGCATTGGGCAATCACAACATGGGCTTTTATGGCCCAGCAGAACGTTCCACCGTGATGACGGCAAGGTTCTACGCCCTTCTTGAATTTGTACGTGTTAAGTATTTTTATTTCAATAAAAACTCAAGTGCTAGCTAAAAACGTTTGCTTGGTATTTGTCTTTTCATTGAAGATGAATTGCTATTATTTATCCACCACGAGGTTTTCTTTCTTCCTAATTCTCTTTCAGTCATCTTTCTATCGATTTTCTCTTCTTTTCTCTCCGTCCTGCATCAATTTTTTTGTTTTTAGTATTTTTAAAAACAAAAAATATGAACAATTTTAAAATTATTTAAATTCAAAACACTTATCTGAACATTTTTTTTCAATTAACAAAAGATAAAAATAAAAAATAAAAAAAGATACTAGAGTCATATAAATATTAATAATGAAAATGTGAAGAGGATGATATATTTAAAGTGATTAAAATTTTAAATAAATAAGGTATAGAATAAATTTAAAATTACAAATCAAACATAACAAGAAATAAATTTGAATTTAAATCAAATATAAATTCATAATTTTTTTTTCATATTAAAATAAAAAATTTGATCCAATATAAATTTAAATCTAAATTTTCATCCATCCAAACGCATGAATACATTACAAAAGAGCGCAGTACATGGATGCAATAGATTCTGATCAATTCAGAATAGCCCCCGTTAATCTAATAGCAACAATTATTAGTTATTAAATTACTAATAACCGAACCCACATAATACTTTTTTTTTTTTTTTTAAGTTTACGGGCATTTGTGCAGATGGATGGTGCCTTCCTCTTCATGAAGAACAAGACAAGTTGTAGATGTCCCTTGGTGACTCAGACCCCATCTCTGTTTTTATTTTTCTCCAACTTACTCTCTGGTCTTCATAAAGAGTTGCTTATCCTCATCGCCGTCTTCTTCTTCCCCCATACCTTCCAATTATTAGTTTGTCTATCTATAATTATATCCTTTCCCTCCATTTCACTCATTCATTCAATAATCACTCCCTCTTATTTGACCCATCTTATCCCCATGCCTCCAGCGGCCACTTCCTCCATGTCCTCATCGGAACCTCCCAAGCTTCACGCCTCCGACATCGGCAGTATTAAATCCTTCGCCGATTCCAATGGACTCTCTCCCATCCCTTCCTCCTACTACTCTATCGTTGAACCCCGAGACGACGTTGCCGACGAGCTCGCTTCTTCCATCCCCGTCATCGATTTCTTACTCCTTACTTCCGACGACCCCCTGCTCCACGCCGACGCCGTCACCCAACTCGGCAAGGCCTGCGCCGAATGGGGCTTTTTCATGGTAAACTCCTAAAATTCCAATGCACCCCTGTTTTCTAAGCATGGCGCTTTCGGTTTTGTTTCAGGTATAATTAACAATGTGGGAATTGTGGCAGCTCACGAATCATGGGATTTCGGAGAAGCTGATGGCGGAGGTGATGAACAAGGCTCACGAATTCCATAACTTGCCGGTCGAGGAAAAGAAGGAATTCGCCGATAGGGGTCCCTTTTCCCCCATACGACATGGCACCAGCTTCCACCCTCAAGTAGAGAAGGTTCATTACTGGAGAGATTACCTCAAGGTCATCACGCTTCCAGAATTCAATTTCCCCAACAAACCCCCCGGTTTCAAGTAAGTTCATCGTCTCTTTGTTTTCTCTGCTTCTCGGATTGGCCTTCGTATAATCCATCCTGTTTCTACAGGGAGGTTGCTTATGATTATAGCGGGAAGATCCGGGCGATAGCGAGGACTTTGCTGCAAGGGATATCGGAGAGCTTGGAATTAGAGCCCGAGGCCCTCGTGGAGTCCACTGGTTTCGACTCTGGTTTGCAGATCTTCGCCGTCAACCTCTACCCTCCTTGCCCTGAGCCAGACCTTGCCCTGGGCATGCCTCCTCACTCCGATCACGGCCTCCTCACCCTTCTCTACCAGAACGGAATCGGAGGCCTCCAGGTCAAGCACGACGGCAGGTGGGTCAACGTGGATCCTCTTCCCAGCTGCCTCATCGTCAACACTGGAGATCAACTCGAGGTCATTCCCATTCCTCATGTCCTAAATGTCTACACACACAAGGCACACTTTTCTGTATATAGATTCACTTCATGTATGGGCAAACATTGATTCTTGATGGATTAGGCGGTGAGCAATGGGAGGTACAAGAGCATCTTGCACCGTGCAGTGTTGAACAACAAGGACACAAGGATAAGTCTGGTGCTGGTGAATGGACCAGACTTGGAGAAGGAGATAGGTCCGGCGACGGGGCTGGTGCAGAAAGAGGAGCCATTGTTCAAGAACATCAAGTACAGGGACTACTTCCAGGTTCAGCAGCGGACCAGGTTCGCGGACAAAAGTGGATTAGATGAGATTCGGATTAATCCTAAAAACTGACATCAATACTTTATCATCACTGCTTATTAATCGTTCATATGTGTTGTCGTGGCAGCAAACCGACGTGGGTGTTGGGTGTAGACATGAGTAGAGTTTGTGTGCGTTTTGTGTGAGGGGATGTGAGCGGCTTGTAGTGTTTGTGTGGATCGCTTCTGTTTACTCTGGTTGAAGTGCTCAATAACGCAGGATTTCCAAATCCACAACGTGGCTGGCAGATTACGATAAAATATTTTTTTTAAAAAAAAGTTGCAGCAACATATATATTTATTTAGTTATTATTTTTAGAATTTCATGTAAAATATCCATCCAATCCACCTAATTTAAGATACTTAAAGGCCTTGGCCCAAAACAGAAAAAGGACACTTAAAAGCCTCATGACTTGTAATGACCTATATCGTGCTCGCAAATTGAATGGGTTTCATAGACTCGTGGAAACCTGCCACCTGATTTTAGCCCAACGTTCACTTTAAGATTAGGGAGCATCACGCCGACGTAAAATGAGAGGGCGTCCAATATGCTTGAAGACAATTAACCTAAAATAGTTCAAAATCCAAAAGATGATGCCTGTCAATGTTGTATATAGGTTGTTATTACTTCTGGAGTAGCAGATTATGCTTAGTTTTTTTTTTTTTTTTAAATAACAGAGAAAAAGAAAGGCCAGAACACAAATAAGCCTACGGAGGTCTCAGTCTCTCAGATACTCTAAAAGGAGAGGCACAGATATATCCCATTGGTTTCTCCTTCTCCAAATAGGCCAGCAAAGCATGAGGTTCTTCTCACACCAATCCCAAATTATATGCCATCAGGATAAAAGAGAATGACTTTGATTCCTAGGATTGAAAGCCCAAATCTATTGATATACCATTAAAGAAAAACTAAGTTTCATAATATGGATGGTAGAGAGCTGGACGTACGGGCGAAGATGTCGGGTAGGAGATTTAATACTATAATGTTGAGAATATTGACATCAGATATTTTATATATATATATATATATATATTCTATATAAAGTGTAACAAATAAATTATATTGCTTTGCAATCTAGTGGCTTGCTGGTTACTGTTAGTGAACTATGCTCTAACCCGCAAGGGTGTCTGGTGGAAATAGGCAGGGGACAGAGAGAATGTGAGAGAAGCAGAGAAGTCATCATTGTTCATCGTGTTCAAATTAAAGCGTTTTTTGTTGGATTCAGATTACGAAGTAACACCAAAAACAATATAAGACCATCCATTTTCATTCCCTGGCAACACACACAGATAATCACCTTTCGAGAAAACCACAATTCTGTTTATCCAAAAAAAATGCACAATTCTACACACGCACGGTATTTTCAATATTATATATGCAATCGATCGATCGCCATTTGCTAAAGGCCCAAAGCTATGACCCTTCTTCACGACGCCAAACTCTGCTTTTCCAAAAAAAACTTGCACATGAGCGTTTTAGCCATGACGTGCATCCAGTCACGTAAGAGTGAGATAGAATTCATTCCTTCGGTTACAATTCGATCAAACCATAAAATATAGATAGAAGGAATTGATGCTTATGGAACTCAATTTTCGACTTCAAACGACTCATAATATTCCTCGACATTCATCATTTCCCCGAACAAATTTCTATATAATTGACCGAGAATATTTCAAACTTGTTGTACCACATTGACCGATCAAACAAAGACAATTTGCAGAGAAGATCCGGAAATGGCACCTGAGTCTCACATTTTCTACCTTTCAGGACATGTTTATCTCAAATCCGTTGACTGGTATGTTCATGATGATCTCCAAATTAATCTCTTGTCACGTAAAACTCAAACTAATGGCGATAACAATTTAAGGGTTTATTTGAAATTTTTTTATTTTTTATTTTAAAAATTGATGTTTTATAGTTTGGATAATAAAAAGAATAAAAATAAATATTTTTTTATTCTCTCTTGTTTTTCAGAATATTTAAAAGATGTTTTTGTTGTTCTATTTTTTAAATATATATATTTTTTTTTTGTTTCTCAAAACATTTTTTAAAAATAAGTTATCAAATGGATTTAAAAATAAATAAAAAACTATTCTCATAAGAGTTGGCCAACATGCTCTAAGGCGCCATATTTATTGGTTCTCATGCATTCATTAAAGCAGGAATAACGCAAACCACAGAAGGTGCGTCCTGGCAAAGCTTGGTACGAGGAGCATATGTTCTCGAAATGAACAGGGCCGGACCCAATTCCCTGGCCTTACCCTGTTGAGACTCCTTCCACTTTCGGCTCATCGAGATCCTCCACGACAGCTCCAACCACTCCGTCAGCGGGGCCGTCCTCAACTCATTAACTCCAAATTCGGCAACCCCAAATACGTCATCGCCTTCCGAGGAATGATACTAACTCGCCCCACTCTCCCTACAGACGTCTTCTTAAGCGTCCGGTCCTACTTTGGCATCCTCCACAACAGCCCCCGGCTCCACCTCGCCGTCGATAGAGTTCAACACTGGGTAGCGCCTCCGGCGGTGCTCCTAACGTCTGGGTCACCGGTCACTCCTTAGGCTCAGCAATAGCCTTGCTCGCGGCCAAGGACATGGCTAAGTCGGGTTGTCATCTACCTACCTACCCACCTCTTCTACCCTCCCCTCTCTTCTGCTATGTTGGAGAGGATTAACAAGCCAAAACTGAGGCAAGGAATTCACATTGCTTCTAGTGTGGTGAAAGCAGGAGTCTCTGTTTATTTACAGCGCGCCACCAGAATCGCGAGAGTAATAAGAAGGAAGATGAATTTTGTGCGTTGTCTGATTGGGTATGCCTTGTTTGTTCGTGAATCCAGGGGATCCTGTTTGTTTCTGGTTATGTTGGGTATTTTGAGCAGAGGATCAAGATGATCGAGCTCGGGGCTGCATACTTGAGGATCTGGCTACAAAGCTTACTCTTAAGAGCTTGATCATGTCAAATGTGATGGACATAGGATCGGAGCCTCGCCATCTTCTTTCCCTCTGCTGAGTTGATCCTTAATCAGACTCGGTCATCGTGTTTCACTGTGGCTCATGGGATTAAACAATGGTGGGACCCCCGTCTTCCTTCTCACCCTGCAATATACCGTTTAATTTCAAGTAATAAAAACTTGACAAATTTTCAGGTGAAGTAGTGACAAAAGAAATGGAGGAAGAATGATAGTGAGCTTACTTTTTCATCCCAATTTTTATCCTCACTGCACTTAAAATGATTTAAAAAGACGGTCTATAAAGGTATCAATAAGACAGGATGGGGATGGTCCTTCGTCCAACAATTATATAACGACTTAAGGTTAATGTGAAAACGATGCGCGTGTAGGTCATGGGATGGCCTAGAATAAATAATCACTAAATAGTGGTGCAAATCAAGGGGTACAGTAGCTGTGGAGATTGGAGAATGATAGAATTGCAAGGTTTAGCGCATATATATATATATATATATACATGGTCGGCTTCATCTTAGAAACTATCAAAACCATGGTTTTGTTGGCAACATGTAGTTACTTGTTTCCACCAAAACTATGACTTTGATAATTTTTAATGTGAAACTAGACATTCTTTTAGTCAATTTCACCAATTGAAGCAGAGTAATATCTATTAATATGTAATGTTGTTTGAGACATATATAATGAATATTAATATAGTCTATCTGATTCAAAATATTTTTTTAAAAGAATAACAACAAAGTCTTAAAAAGACAAATTAATGATAGGTAAATTTTAAAAAAAAATTATAAAATAAACTATAAATATCAATTCAAACTGTTATAATTAAGAATCTATATTACAAACTAATTATTATATTTAAAATTTAAATATTATTTTTACAATTAAAATTTTTAAATTTATAACTATTTAAATCCATACTTTTCAGTAAACTTTTTTAAAAAAATTATGAGAAAGTTAACAGTTATTTTTTATTTTTTTATTTTGTTATATTCAATTGTCAGCAGACGAACGACACTATGATAGACCTACTGCAAAGAAAGTGGAGGCACTTTCTGACACTATAAGAAGGAGAAAACTTCACGCAGATGCCCTAATAAATTATTCTTGCCGCCCCTCTTTTGAAAATAATAATAATAATAATAACAACTTTTGCCCCTCACACAAAAATTTCATTCGTGTCTATTTAACGTTTCAAAATCTCAACCATATCTATTTTTCAGTTGACTCGATCATGTATATTTACGGCATATTTTTTCAACATTTATGAAAATTAAATTCATAGAACTTATATCATAAAATAAAGTTTCTAAACTAAAATTATGGTATATAAAAAATAACAATGATATCATGTTCTTTAATTTGGTAATCTCACGAACCTATTTAATTTTAATATTTTAAATTATAATTATTTATATTTTTTAAAAAATAATAGTAGGTATAGTTTTTCCCCTACAAACTTATTGACTCAGGTCTATCACTGCAATGGACATTATATCATTTAATTATATTGTTGGAGATTTAGGTATAATTCTCATAAAATTTGATAGGAGTCATCACATGTATACATGACTTATACATGAAAAGTTTGATTTTCTACCAACTTTATATAATAACATAATATTGATCTTTAATTAATTATCAACAGCTTTATTAATTTTCAAATCAGCTAAACATAATAATACTCTTGGGTGCGTTCGGTCTAAGGGTTTAGGGGGAGGGGATCTGCTAATTTGGTTAAAAAAATTTAGAAAGGGTAGAAGTTAAACTTTTCCTTCCCCTCCCTTCTTCTATTATTGCTCCCCTCTCAATATTATATTCACACTTTTCTTCACGTTGCCCAATCTCAGCCTAGGGCCTTGCACACGTATTGTAGGGGACGTGAATCTAATCACGTAAGACAAAATTCGTTGACTCCGGTTTTGATGCTCGTCACATGAGCAATTTGGACCACCCACGTTCTTAATTTGAGTGGTCTGAATTTTAAATTTTTTTATATTTTTATTTTATATTTATTATAAAAAAATTATTAAATTTTAGTAAATTTATATTATCATTAATTTAAATAATATATATTTCTGGTTCAATTAATATTAATTTTTTTATAATTTTTATAAATTAACTATTTAAATATTTTTGAACATTTTGAATTTAAAATTTTTAAGTTGTAAAATAAAATAAAATCTTAATAAATATAAAAATAAAATCCTGAAATTTGAATGTTCCAGATTAAAAATTTGGACAATACAAAATGTGCATCACTTAACTCATCAAGCACCGAAACCAAACGCAAATTGCGTGAATTTATTCCTTCAATTACATTTCCGACACAAAAAGAAAAATTATTGACAAAAGAATTTATGCTTCGAATGAGTCCACTTTTTGACTTCAAACTCCTTAATTTTTGCTTGAGATGCATCCTTATCCACCCAAGCAAAGCCCCACACACACACACATTTAAATCCAAAATCGTTTCAATTTCGTTGTACCATATTGGTGGATCAAACTAATAATATTATATTGGTTTCAGAGACATATAGGAGCGGAAATGAATCAAATGATACCGGAGTCGGGCGACATTTTCCACCTTTCAGGGCCTGCCGATCTCAAATCCGTTGACTGGTATGTTTATTAGCTATCTCCAGTAAGTGTCTCCCCACATAAAACCGGAACTAACAGCAATTAACAACAATTTAAAGTATTATATTCGTTAGTTCTCATGCATGCACGAATAACGCAGGAATAACGCAAGCCACAGGAGGTGCGTCCTGGCAAGCGTGGTTCAAGGAGTATACGTGCTTGAAAACGACCGCCGATTGAACCGGGCCGGACCCAAAGCTCAGGCTCTTCCCTGGTGGGAGACCTTCCGCTTTCGTCTCATCGAAACCATCCAAGACAGCTCCGACCATTCTGTGTTCGGAGCCGTCTTCCAGCTCAACTCCAAACCCGGAAACTTCGCCATCAATTCCCCTAAATACCTCATCGCCTTCCGAGGAGTGATGCTCACTTCCCCAACTCTCTCCACAGACATCTCCTTGAGCATCCAGTCCTACTTCGGCATCCTCCACAACAGCCACCGGCTCAACAGTGCCGTCGGCAGAGTTCAACACTGGGTGGCCGTCGCCGGCGGTGCTCATAATGTCTGGCTCGCCGGTCACTCCTTAGGCTCAGCCATAGCCTTGCTCGCGGCCAAGAACATGGCGGCTAGGTTGGGTTGTCATCTCACAGCCTACCTTTTCAACCCTCCCTCCTCTTCTGGTGTGTGTTGGAGAGGATTAACAAGCCGAAACTGAGGACAGGAATTCACATGGTTTCT
The DNA here is from genome assembly GCF_029017545.1 of Prosopis cineraria. Lineage (NCBI taxonomy): Eukaryota > Viridiplantae > Streptophyta > Magnoliopsida > Fabales > Fabaceae > Prosopis > Prosopis cineraria. The sequence continues at coordinate 10,328 of NW_026557475.1, read as the reverse complement.
ACTACGGTGAAAGCACTGCTCATTGCTTATTCACAGCGCCACGAGAATCGCAAGGGTGATTATGATGAATTTTCTGCGCTGGCTGATTGGCTGCCTTGTTTGTTCGTGAATCCAAGTGACCATGTTAGTTCGGGTTATATTTGGTATTTTGAGCAGAGGATGAAGATGTACGAGCTGGGTGCTGCAACGGCAACACTGGAGAGGTTGGGTACACAGAATACTATCAAGGGCTTGCTCATGTCTAATAAATGGGATATAGAATCGCAGCCTCAGCATCTGCTTCCTTCTGCTGAGTTGATCATCAATCAGGCTTCGTCAACGAGTTTCACAGAGGCTCATGGGATTAAACAATGGTGGAACCCTCGTCTGCCTCATCACTCTGTGATACACCGTTATAATTAAGCAATAATAACACCTGAGATTCTTTTAGGTGAACTGAGAAAAGAAGTAGAGGAAGGATAGTGACCTCATTCCTGAATTAAGAAGACGTAGTATATAAAAGTAATTAATCAATTGTGTGTGTGTGTGTGTGTGTGTGTAGGATGAAAATGATCCTATTCGTCCAACAATTACAACGACTAGGCAGGGTCAATATATATGAGAAAATGATGCACTTGCAGTTCCTGAAGATGACCTAGAATATAATGAATCATTTAGCAGCAGTACAAATCAAATGGTAATCGTAGTTGTAGAGAAGGATAGAAATGAAAGGTTTAGTCTCTTACTTGAATGGCACCAAAATGCGTAAGGTAGTTGTCTGAGACTGCAATATAATCACTGTTGCTATATATGCTTATTTATAACTTGTATTGTTTATAGTTTATGAACAGTTTGATTCTCTTACTATTTAGTTTTATATCGGTATGATTTGTTCTAAAATCACGCGACCAGAGGTGTGTCATAAAAGCTCGAACGACGAAGCAGAAGGGGAAAAAAATCTTAGATCTATCAAAAACTAAATCTCTAATAATGTGCTATATAGGTTGGTAAAAGGTATAATATCTCCTATATTCTCATCGTTATCATTTAATATATTCTTAAGCCTCTTGATCATGAAACAAGAATATAATTAAATTAATCCGATCCATAAGTCACATGAACTCGAACACATATTCTTTCCCCCCACCATTTCCCCGGTCGTTGACTATATTCTATTTCCTCCAGTACTTCAATTATTAACTTATACTAGAACCACAATGCATAGAAATTTGACAGGAATTATACCGTGTTAATTTTATTTATTTTTTGTAAAATATAATGATTGATTAATGATTATTAGCGCGGAAATTCCATTACAAAATTATTCTATATATCATCTTGAAGAATCCAGCGGGTGACATGACAGATTCGCAGCACTGTTTCTCAAGTTATTCAACAAGGCCCAGCCCAACCCATCGTACCTAACACAATTTTTCTTGTATTTTCATGTATTTCATGGAATCTTAGGATATCGGTTACATATATTATTTTTAATATATGGATATACAGTATAACTTGATATTATTTTACAGTCCTCCATGTCTTTTTATAAGGGTTTTTTTAATTAATTTGTTGAAATTAAGAAAATCAATTAAAAGTAGTTACGCTATAATTTTTCCAAAATTAACCTCAACCAAGTTGATGTGAGGTAGACGACTAGTGGCAAAGAAAAAAAAATATTTTTGAAAAATGATTTATAAATATTTTATTAATTTTTGTAAAATATTTTATATCGAACAAGACTAGAGAGAGTATATTATTTACATATACACAATAGATATTAGATTTTGTGTACTGTACAGAATTTTATATAATATAATACAGTTTGTTATATACATTCTTTGTCAAGGGAACTTAACACAATATATTAATTGATCAGAAAAATATTAACGTGAAGTTAAAATTAAGTAAAATAAAATAGAAAATTCAATATCACCAAACATGTTGACTGACTCATGATACATCATTGAAATCCCCTTCAACTACCTCTAGCTTTTATTTTTTATTTTTCGGGCAGTACCTCCAGGACGGATCGAGAAACAATTGTGTTGGGGTTGGGAGTTATGTAAAATTACATAATAGTGCGGGGCCACAATTACAATTAAAAGCTAAGTAATTTTTACAAATAATTTGTCATATGGTTGGTGAAGCACCCTTGCTCCCCACGATCCATTCCCCAAGTGCCTCTAGCTAGTTTTGTTGTAGACTCGTGTGACCCTACAGTACTGGGCAAGTTATACCAATGTACAAATAAGATGGTGAGTGGCCACAAAGATCTCTTAACACGGAATAAAAGGAGCTGACTACCTTTTCATGAGACTGGTAGATGGCCGCACAGTCAAGAATCATCATGACATGAACAGTGCATATGTATGGGTGGACTTGCAAGTTTATTTGTCCATTGCTTCAGAAAGCTCCGTTTCATACAACCACGTACGACAGATCCATCTGCATACAACTCAATGCCCTCAACCCCACACCTTACACACATCCACATTTTTCTGGTACATATATACATACATACATAACACTTCCTCTTCTCTCTTTGTGGGCACCTCATTTCAGTACTGTTAGTTCCTTTGTCCAAATCAAGCTTCTATTATATGAACATGGCAACAGATTTGTCCATTCCATATACATAAAGGTTTCATCATCATCAACTCTCATTGTGATTTGCGCAACGTCAAAGCACAAGAATTGCAAATTTCCAAGTGGAAACCCTTATCATCACTTTCTTCTTGCTTACAAGATACAAGCTGCTCTTAGAATCTTTATTTCTCTCGTACGGTTTAAAGTTTAGGTAGCTGAATCTAGTGGTTTCACTAGTATTAGAATAAATTTTTGGATTTAAAGAGCACATACAGAGGTATTTACAACTTATCCAGTGACAAATTAGGTCCTGGCATTAAATTCATGATCTTGTAGATTATATGGATCAAATCCTTACCATTTAAATCAACATTTGTTGACAGAATCTTTATTTTTATTATAGTTGTATTAATCACTTCCATAAGCGTCCAATAAGGGATCCGGATCCTCTCAGATTCCTCTCCCTCAACGTCCCTCAATGGCAGCAAGATCTCCACCCATTAGTCCATATCTAATATCTCATATCTTACCACATCATCCTGTATTAAAATAATTTAATTTTTTTTATAAAAATTCCACCTTATTTCACTACTTTATATATATATATATATATATTAGGATAATGATTCAAGTTATTTTTTTTAATTTTCAAAATATGTCCTAAAAAACTACTGTACAAATTTTTTCAAATAAAATTTTGTTAAATAGATTTGGCCAGAATTTGAATAAACCAAACTGTAAATTCCTACAAAAATTTGTAGAGTAATTTTTTAGGACAAGTTTTGAAAAAAAAATTGGAATCATTATCCTAAAAAAAATATATAAGTAGTGAAATAAGGTGTAAAAACTTAATTTTAAAAATTAAATTATTTTAATATGGGATGATGTGGCAAGATATGAAGCATTAGATATAGATTGAAGGGTGGAGATCTTGCTGCCGCTAAGGGACGCTAAGGGAGAGGAATCTAAGAGGCTCTGGTTCCTCCAATTAGTAGTTGTTTACGTTTTCTCTTTACACTAGTACTTTTTCCTTTACACGTCCCTATTTTTGGGAGTTTCTTAAGAGACATGATCAAGATAATAAGTTGATTGGGAACATAACAAAAGCTCAACCATATTTCTTGACAATTAATTAAAGCCCTTTCTGAAAATCGTTATCCGTTTATGTCACTGTCGATTTCATTATTGCAATAACATCGGAATCCTGGTGTGCTTTTGCAGAGGCAATCATATCGGCTAAAGGTGTGCCAAAGTAATTAATTATTTCTGAATAATAATGCATCGTTAGTTATGTGTATTCAATCCAAATAAAAAAAAACGATCTAATATTTTACTACGTATATAGTCTTCTTAATGAATTAAGGCCTTGCAGTTTAACAAAACTCGTAGTTCACAAGCGCTTGTTTTGAAACGATCTGATTTCTTGGTGCCGTATTTTTTTAAAATCACTTTTCTTATTAGCTAGGCTTAGCCTAGGCAGAAGCAGAGGAAAAAGGTAAGTTTTAAAAGCAGAGTTTATGAAAGTATATTGGTTGAGCAATTATATGTATATATGGAACAAAAAGGCATCAAATAAAAGTCTTTGGATGGATCTCTCATCACATGATGCCATCCTTTTCAAATGTGTGAACCCCACACACACAGAGGTCACGTTCACACAGTAGAATAAAGTGGATTAGTTTAATTAGCAACAAATCAGAATTGAAGGTTTTAGGACCCATGTTAGGAAATTATGAATTAGTTGAATTTATCCAATACGAATTTTGCGTAATTTCACAACTTGATTATATATTATGCACAAATTATGTGACAAAACATTTAGTTTTTGGTGAGGAACACTGGTTTTGTCCCCGACCGCCAAGGAAAGGGCCATGTGATTACACATTCTCTTGCTTTATTCATAATGCATTCTATCCATCCCTTTTTCTCACCAACACAGCTCGCCATATTATTGGTCTCTCTCTCTTGATTGGATTTGATTTGCACGCACAGGCACTGATAGGCCATAACTTAATTATCAGTATCGTCTCACCAGAAAATTGGATTATTAAATTAATGATACTGCACGCATTATTGAATTAACATGACACTCCACGCTAGCTATCTCATCAACATCTCTATCACTTTTTCATTAATTAATTATAAGTAACTTAAACAACATGACGTTCATTGTATCCAAAGACATTCATTTCCAATAGAGGTGATTAATCCGCTGGATCAATAAATTAATTCGCTTCAGCTTGGCATCATTGCATGCTTGGTCGACTTGCCAAATCATGATCGGTGTACAGTTATGTTGTGTTTAGATTAATATGAATTAAGAGTTAGACTTGGATGTGAACCAATCCTTCATTTGAATAAATAAAACTCTATTGATTTAAACTTGATCCAAATTCAATTCATATTTTATTATAATTTCTTTATAATTTCATAATCCCCTCTATTATTCAATTATTTGAAATTTCATGTGCTCCCGAAAATCAAATTCATGTTTTATTATAATTTTTTATAATTTTATAATCCCCTTTATCATCTAATTATTTGAAATTTCATGTGTGCTCCATTATCCCTCTCATTTTCTTTACATTTTAATTAACTATTGGTATGTGTTTGTTACTCTAGTCTCTTTTCTCAAATCTAGTTCTCATCTCTTGTTAATTGAAAAATATATGTGAACTTGTTACTTTCAATTTTTATTTTTTTTACTTCAAATCTTAGGTCACTATCAAAATTTGTTTGTATTATTCAAATAAAAGATTTTAAATTCAAATTTACCAATATAAACATTACGATGAAGATGTCATACTTGCAAGAATTTGAGGTCTTGTAAGAAATGAGGTATTGGATGATGAAACTAAACATGAATTATTAATTACCTGCACAAACATGATATAGAGCTACTGACCCAAGTGGGATTAAGTGATAGAGAGCTATATAGCGATTTGCTATTAGTATATATATGTGTGCATGTGCAAGCTTTGAGGATTGAGAATAATAAATAAGATGCATTATATATTTGTATCGCAGGGACTTATTCATCATTTTTATTTATGTAATTCTGATGTACTTCCCACGGTTCCATTTATAAAGCATATTTTAAAATATCTATTTAATTTTATTTACAAAGTACAGTATGAATTTTTAGTAATATTTAAAATATATTTTTAAAATTACTTTCATGAGAAAAAAATAAAAATATAACATTACTTATTAAATTTGTTATACAGAAATAAATTTAAAATTTTACATACTTTTATTATTTATATTTTTTTTGCATTATTGTTGATAAAGTTAGTAAAAATAACTTATTAAAGAGAGTATACTAAAACTCTTATATAACGGACAAGGACATTGGAGCTAATAGCACTAGAGAAGCACATGGATCGAAATCCAGCATGTTCCTTTATGAATGCTTTTGCTTGAATAAAGACCATCCACTTACGTGTGTAAGCTTGTGCTGCGCTGTGTACCACAAGATTCATGGCCCAACAGAATTATCGTCTGTACTTGCTAACCACAACACGCCTCATCGATAATGTCTCTTTTTAGATCTCTGAACGATTTATTTTCAACAAGTTTTCAGGTTTTAAAAGGGAAATGGTGAATATATCAGCTGATATGTCAATGTATATGTAAGAACAAACAAAGATTTGAATGGTGAGGGTAGGTTACATAGGGGAATTGGTTTTCAACTGGATATGTAAGAAACACGGAACAAAACGGGAGAAGAGACTGATAAATAATTGAATCTCCCGTTATATCTTAACTTAAAATTTTGAGCTTGCATTTATAGATTTTTCACTTTACATATATCGTTTATATTTATACTCCCTCAATTTAAAAAATATAAAGTATTTATAAAAAATTAAATTTTAAAAAACGTAAAACATTTTTAATATTTTTAAAGTATAATAATATGTTTTTTAAAAAATACATTTAATAAATAAATAAATTATTATTTATTTTTAAGTTAAACATCTTATTAAATAAAAATAATATAAAAGGTAATATCAATTTAATATTAAGTCTAATTTAATTTATCTGATGTAGCCAATTCAAGTGCATTTGTACTTGACATGTATATAGCACTATGTACTAGAGTTATGTTGGGGATTTGAGTGTTATAACTCTATATTGCTTACGATGATTGTTTGGACGTGACTGAAAAGTATTCATTGTGCGCAAGAATCTTCCTAGTCTTTTTTTTTTTTTGTCGCTTGATTGTTTATAAGGATGTATTTAAAGGGGTGTGGTGATGTGATGATAGAAGGAGTGAGACTCCCCTAATTCACCTCACACGTGCATGTTTTTTTGGCTTTGTATATCTTTCTTCAGTTGGACGATTGCAATTAATGGAGAGTTTAATTTGTGATGTATATATATTTGAGAATTTAGAGTCGTCTATATATACACGTGTAATTTGTTAAATATAAATATTCTAGCATACATGTCTTCTCTTACTGAGTACTGACACCATTTAATGTTTTTTAGGCCTCGACACAGGAGGCATTTGATCATAATTGTCAGAAGATTCTCGTGCTTTTAAAGGTCTCGTGACACCGTGCAACTACTGTTCTCTTCTTAATTCTGATACACAAGACTTCGAATCTTCCCTGTTCGTTAAAAAGAATTGTAAAAAAATCTTGTACCATCCATCCGATTCGCACTGCAAATCTTTTGCGTAAAATGGCAATTACTTCAAATAATGATATTGATAGTTCTGCCAACTCCAAGGATAGAACTATTTATGGAAGATTTACAGGAGAGATGATAAGGGTATTGAATTAAGAGATTCTTTTTAAAATTTTAAGTACCAACCCAACACGGCTATCATTCTTAGGAATTATGAAGAATTGAACCTTTGTTGAAATGTTAAGCTCATCAGAGTAAATATCTATTTTAATTCTTTGGAGATTTTATCTCTCATTAATTGCAACCCCAAGATAACCACCCTCTCTCAGTTATTATCATAACATTAAGATTATTACTATGTAGGACTGGGAGATAACGTTTGATCATGTTTATAAAAAAGTTAATAAATGAGTCGATTTTTTAGTCCATAGGACTCTCAAAAAACATTTTTGTGTGTTATATTATTTGACAGACTATTTACTGATTGTAAGAGCCTTATGGTTTATGGCTTAATTTTAGTCTTTTTGTTATAATTTTAATTGTGACCTTATATTTCAAAAAAAAAAAAAGGATTCTTGACTTCTTCTTTTTCTTTTGGTTTCAGGGCCTGATACATGTATATATGGATTCAATTTTCATTTTTATTTTGTATTCTGTATATTAAAAAAAATTATGTTTTATTTATAACAATACTAACAAGGATATAAAATGGCTTTGTTCAGTGCAAAATGGGAAAGAAAAAATAGAACGAGAACAGGCTAGAAAGCATTTTATCGTAAGCATGAGAATAATGCATCTTTAATTTATAACAATTCGTGCATTTTCACCTTTTTTTTTTATTTAGGGGATGAGCACTATTGAGGTTATGTGATCAAGTAAGATTAAATCCACCACCTCTTATTATTTATAGAAAAGCTTTGATGTTATTAGGTCACAAAATTATTGACATACAGTACATTTTTTTCCGACCAAAATTGACATAAAGTACTTTCACGACCTGCCAAGCATGATAGAAACGCTTTCCCCTTCATTTTTCTCTTTTTATTAAACAAAGAAATATTTATTCACGTGCTAAATTGCCAAGCTATTATAGGTGATGATATATTGTGACCTTGGCGAGACTAAAGACAATGAAAGAAAATTATTAGCCCATATGGCAAGGGAGTAAGTATCAAAACGAAGAATACTAAGAAAAAGATAGAGAAAAAAAAGTCGTAATCGAAGACAGCAAAAGGAGGCGACATGATGAAATATCGAAAAGGATTCTATAAATATTAATAATTTTGTGAGCTGTAACTAGAAAGTTGAAACAGCAGAAAAATGGCCGCTAGAAATTGTCACACAATGTCAACATCCGCTGCCTCACAGCTTTCACTCACAACACAATCAATTCCCACATTATTATTTAATTCCATATTAAGCCAACATATATTTCCATTCATTTGTATATTCCACGTCATACTCCTCTTACTATTCTCCCAATCCCCTTCCTCTCTGAATCTTCCACATTTAGTAACATACCTAGCTACGTAACATCTATTTGAGGACAATAAAATAAAAGTTACATAAATGTTCTCATAATTCCGAAATGGATTTATTCCATCAAAAACATCCAATTAACGTACTCATAGTGACTGTCTGATCATTGAATGAAGAAGAATTCCCTCCTATCTCCCCTCTATGTAATATTATATATTTGATCTTTACGTATCTTGGTTCGAGTAAAATAATGATGGGGAATTGCACTTTTTCTATCCTGTTCGATTTCATTCACTAATTGAAAGTCTTGATTTTCAGAAAATAAGGCCCATTGCTTCTCTCAAAATTAAGGAGGTAACTTATAGAGCATGCCTAAATAAATTTACTTTTCTAATTTTTTATCTGTCGAATATTATTTTTGAAAGAAAATAATTGTAAATTGTCAGAATAAAAGTAACTAAACGATTATGAATGAACTTCCCAGAAAAATATTATCCCTTCATTTTAAATTATAAAATTTTTTTAAATAAAATCTCACGTATTAATAACCATTATTAAATACATTTACAATCTTATTTTCTTAAAATATAAATATAATTTTTAAAAATACTTTTTATTTAATAAATTTAAATTTACATCTAATTAGTATTAAGTATTTAATAAATTTTTAATCTTTTTAAAGTATATTATATTTTAAAATGATAAATCTGCTAAAAATTCTCTTATAATCTGGGGGAAGAGGAAGTAGTTTTTCATGAATGAACGTAATTGGAACAAAGCGAGACATGGGAATATCATCATCCCCCACCAAAATAATTAAGTTTGGGCTTTAGTATTTGCTCCGTTTAAAAATAAAGAAGCATTTGCCGTACTTTATGGGTAATGAGGGGACCCACTCAGGCTGTCGGTGGTGGATTCTGGTAGGCCCATCTTTCCTTATCTTTCTGTCTGCCTTTCGTTCTCCCAAACATGTTTAGTTGTTGCCAGTTAATTTGTTATTTCATCACCCTGACTTCATCCTTAACTACGATGTCAACACAGCACGAGTAGTCCAACACCACACCTAAACTCTACGATCGTAGTATTTCATCCTCTGTCCTTAACCTGCTAATTTGCACATCTCGTGTCGGTGTCTAGTTCAGTTTGACATCCAACGCTCGGCCCCTTGGAACAAAGAAGAAGAATTACTCAAAATAATTGAGCAACGCGTGTCCAGTTATTAATTATTAAGGCCTCCCATCAGATTTTGTCCGTTTTATAGGCGAATCTGCATCGACCCAATTGAAGCCTTCAGTTTCCAGAGGGACACTGTATTAGGAGCAACATTAATTCCGTGATGTGCTTTGCAATGTTGGTGGGCACTGCTCTCCTGTTTTGTTTCTTTTCATTCTATATGGTCAGCACTCTGTTTGCATGACTACCCTAAATTAATCTCATTAATGTTCATTGACCTGGAATTTTTCAACTTTTATATCATCCTCAATTAATCTAATACACCGTAATGTCTATATTAACTTTAATTCAAATGACATCGTGCTTGCTCCAAACGAAGAAAATTCCCTTGCCACTTCATGGAACCCTAAAATTTGACGCCACGCGTTGATGAAATAATTATACTTACCGTTAAAATAAGATCACAAATATCAACA
>NW_026557474.1:0-20860 GCF_029017545.1 Prosopis cineraria | reverse complement strand
CCGTAGTGCTTATATATTGACTACCACAGTCAAAATTTAGGAACTGCAATTTAAAGTAACATGGCCTTAACCGGGAAAAAATGATAACAAATTGCCCTAGCAATGAAAATGGTGTCAAACTTTTTCATCTTTTATTTTTTCCTTTATTGTGAATTATATATTATATATTTCAAGTAGACTTCAACAGTACATTAACTATAAATATCTGACACGATGAAGTGTAGTGATGTCACATTCGAATATCGGAAAACAGAAATATTCAATGTTTTTAAAATAGTAGAGCAAAACATACCAGTATCTCTTTTTCGTGTCTTTGAGGATCTTTGCAGCACCGAGAAGCATAGTCACATGAGCATCATGGCCACAAGCATGCATCTTTCCAGGAATTTTACTCTTGTGCTCCCACTCCACCATTTCTAAAGTAGTCAGGAGTAGCAAAAAAATAATCAATCACACCACAAATACCAATATAGAGAGAGCTCTAACAAATTTGGCCTCTCATTAAGTCAGTTTAAGTGGTTGGACAAAAGCGAATGATCATGACAGAGAGAGAGAGAGAGAGAGAGAGAGAATTTGTTAAGATTCAAATACCTGCATAGGAAGAGCATCCATATCAGCTCTTATAGCGACGAAGGGAGGTTGTCCGGTGCCTATATAGCCAATAACACCGGTGACTGCGACGGGGTATTTATATGATAATGCCCAATGTATCAGTTCTTTTCTGATCAGCTCACTGGTCTGAAATTCCTCATAAAGCAATTCAGGATTCTCGTGAATCTTCCTTCTGATTCCGACCATCCAATCAAAAACCTCACGCTTCTTGGCAAAATTCAAAAATTCGGTGGACGTCGAGAGAAGAGAGTTTCTTTGAGCTCAAAGAGGGGTCCGAGGAGATGAGTGCTGCCGCAAGGAAAAGGTAGATGATGATCATACTGACCCACCAGAAGAAACCCATGGTTGGTCGCTTTACGAGTGAAGGGGGAAGAAGTTCAGAAAAGAACAAGCAAAGATTTTGATCCCCAAAAAAAAAAAAACGGACCAACCAGAAAAGTGTGATAAAGATAGTAAAGATGAATGTATGATATTATAAATCTGAAACTGTCAACTGTGAGCCATCATCAGATGAATCGCATAGGAGAGTAGGGGACGTTGTTGTCAACGAAGGCACACAGGACAGCACCGAGTAAACTAAAAGATAAAGAAGAGGAAACAAATATATTATCTTCAAATCAGAAGATTGAAAGAGGCTCGAGCTTTTGCTCGCCCTTATATCGCAAAAACAAGATTGAAAGAGGCAACCCTAATATTATTATTATTTTTTTTTTTTTTGAAAAAGGATTGGAAATGTGATTTATTCATAAATCTAAATCATACTCCCGAAAAATATTTTTTAAATAATTAAATATTTAAAAAAATATCTCTCTATTACAAAATATAAAATATTTTTAATAAATTTTATATCTCAATAAAATAATTACTTACTTTTCAATTAACATATCTTTTCATTTTTTTTTATTAAACACTTTATAATAAATATAAAGTCATTATCAATAGGGATACTTTAAAAAAAAAGACAATGATTACACCTCAAAAAATTAAAAATATCTTATATTTTTAAACATTCAACTCTTTAAAAAAATACCTTATATTTTTAAATAGAGAGAATAAAATATTTTTAATCTTTAAAGTATAATAATTATTTTTTAAAAAAATATTCTTATTAATAAATAATTTTATATTTATTATAAAATAAAATAAAAATATAATTAATTTAAAATTAAATTATTATTTTATTAAAAGATAAAATTTAATTAAAAATATTTTATATTTTTTAATGAAAGAGTATTTGATAAAATTTGATTCAGATAATATTATCAGATGCATTGCATAGGAAGAGTAGAACACGTCGTTGTCAACGAAGGTACACAGGACGGCACTGAGTACGCTAAGAGACAAAGACGAAACAAATATGTCATCTTCAAATCAAAAGATTGAAAGAGTCTCAAGCTTTTGCTTGCCCTTGAAAGAGGCAACCCTAATATTTTTCCAGGAAAAAGGACCAGAAATGTGACTTATTCATAAATTATTAATAATAAAATTTGAAACTACATTATAGAATCAAAAGACTTAATTGAAATTATTTTTATAAAAAATAACTAAAATATTCTTCATTTTTTTATGCAGCATTAACTAATTAAAATATAAAATTAACAAGTGTTATTGCAAAATTAATAAGTAAAATTACGTGATTAACAAATAATATAGTTTAATTGAGAAAGTCCTGAATTTAACTCAGAAAGTTAAATAATTTACAAGTCTTGTTGAGAAATTAACAAGTAAAATTATGCAATTAATTAACAAGTGATACAATTCAATTGAAAGAATCATAGACTTAACAAGTAAAATTAAATAATTAGTAAGTTATGTATCAAATTAACAAATAAAATTACACGATTAAGTCTAGTTGAAGGATATTTAGTTATTTCTTTTTAAAAAAATATTTTAATTTAGTTCTTTGATCTTATAGTGTAATTTCAAATTTTATTGTGTCTGATTTTTAAATAAGTCACATCTTTAATCCTTAAATGAAGTTGTTCCTATTTTTTTTTTTCCTTACTTAAAGAATTCAATATTCTTCTTCCTGTCTAAAATATAAGTATTTTTTTTTTTTACCTAATTTTGATTCAAAACATAAACCACCTAGTACATGTAAAAAAATTTTCTCCCATTTTATCCATTGTATTTGTTAAATCCTTGTGTAAATTTATTTCTCAATCATCATAAATTTCATTGGTAATTGAGAGTAATAAAAGGGAGAACGTTAGAAAAATACCCCAAAATATAAATATGACAATTAGATACTATGAAATTCAAGACTCCTCTTACCCTATTTGTAGGACACTTTTTAAAAATATTTTTGATCTAAAAATGTAAGGCATCTTATAACCATTTAATACCTTTTTTTTAATTTTATCCTTTATTGATTAACATGAATATATTTAATATGATTGTATCATAATTTAAAACTAAGTATTTTTTTAATGATATAAAAAAAACTAATTTTTTTAAAATACATGAAATGATTAAAAGCGTTTTACAATAAAATTTAGAGAGAGTAATCATTTTCTAGTCCTTTAAGACTTTTTTATCAATTAACTATAAACACCATTTTTCATAAGTATTTTTTAAGATAAAAAACATATTAATTATGATCTAGATTTTGAAAAACATCTATAAATAGGAAAAACTAATACTTGCCAACAAGAGTATAAGCAAAGGGTAAAGAAAAATTAAGTTAATACAATCACATAATTACAAAATAAGTTTTTAACCGTGGATAAAAAATACTATTAACAGTGATTACAAAACCAATGTTATTATAAGAGATATTAGAAGTTTATTACTTTCTACAACGATTGTGCAATCACTGTTATAAAAAACTTTTAACAATGATTAAAAGTAAAACTTTCAAAAGTGGTTATCGTAGCAATCGCTATTGAAAGTGTGACTTTCAATATAGGTTATAATCATAATCGATGTTAAAAGTCAGCTTTCAATAGCAGTTATGTTTATAATGAATGTTAAAAGTCTTTTAGTTCTTTTTTTTAATTACCTATTTCTACTTATTCTTTCAATTTCTGCAAATGAAAATGTTATATATAACTTATCGCCAACAGTTCCCATACATATAAATTGGATCGATGTTAAAAGTCTTTTTGTTTTTTTAAAAAATTCAATAGAGTCTCCTCTAAGAATCGAATATCCCAAAACTTTTAAAAAAATTTACAAGAGAAAATTGATGATTTTATACCAAATAAATATCACATATAACAATCTAAGTCCTTATAAAGCCACTAACAACACTCTTAGCAATAATAAATATCAATAATAATTAAATTTGAAGTAATTATGGAGATAATGATATCGACAAAATTTTGACAAAATGTCCTCTAAAAATTGGATCTCATGAAACTTTTAAAAAAATTTACAAGATAAAATTCATGATTTTACACCAAATAAATAATCACATATAATAACCTAAAGTCTCATGAAGCCAGCACTTTCAATAACAATTAATATTAATAACAATTAAATTTAAAAAAATTAAGGAAAAGAATGAAATGAAAAAATTTAACAATTTGATTACACAACGACAATTTGATCACATCTGCAGTAATTTAGGGTGTTAGGCAATTACTAACAGCACTACCCAACAAGCAATTATATAACAACTAATTAAAAGAAATTAACTAAAATAATTAACCAAAACTAAAAATAAATTAATCTAAAATTAAAAATTAAGCTGAAATTTAACAAAATATTTAACAATAACTGAAATTAAAAACTGAAGATAAACTAAAATATTTAACAAAAACTGAAATTAATATATATAAATTAAAAAAAATTAAAAAAAAAAAAAAAGGAAAGAGCATACCTATCTGAAGACTTCAATGCAGCTGAAAGAGGAGGAGGAGGGAGGAGGTCGGGAGCTGAGGAAGGGGGGGGGGGGGGGGAAGGCGGGGTGGAGGAGGATGCGGCAGAGGGAGGGTAGAAGGCATGATGAAGGAGGAGAATGACATGCCAAGGGAGACAGGAGCTGTGATCGACGACAAGAGAGGTGAAGAGACAGAAACGCAAAGAGAAGGATGAAATGCTGTGTATGAAGACAGACGCCACAAAGGACCTTTGAAAAGGTTTTTAATATCGGGGAGGATCCATCCGATGTTGAATATCATATATGTGTGTGTGTATATGTATATATATATATATTATATTTTTAAAATTGTTTTCAACTTTGGGTGACACGGAACAATGTTAAAAGTTATAATTTTAAAATTTTAAAAAGTTTATAAATAGTTTCAACATCAGTTTTATGTACAACTGATGTTGAAAATGATAAACAACATCGGTTGCTTTTGGAACTGATGTTGAAAGTCATTCAACAAGAATTATAATTACCTAAATGTCACCGTGTTTACTCTCGACAACGTCTGTTTATGAATTGATGTTGAAAGTTGGATATTAAACTTCAATGGAAGCATTGAGAGAATGACATTCGCTTACGGAATGAAAAGTCTCCCTCTTTGAATTAACTTTTCACAAATATAACAACCACCACTTCCTTCATATGTCCTTGTCATTCCTTTCTCCCATTTGCAACTAAAATATGTGTAAAACCAATGCCTACTACTTCTTAATATCAGTTCAGTGCACCAAGAAATGTCAGGGCATGGGTTTCCAATGAATATTTAGATTCATAGTTCATCATGACCCATCCCTTCTGCAACTTTAACGTCATGATGAATTTTAACAAGATAACTAGCGGCCAATGATGCATGAAGTGCAGCCCATAAGGAAGAACATCTTCATTGACTCTGAAATAAGGTGAGTGCAACGATTCAACTGGTCCAAGAGAAGCATTCTCCATTCCAACAAAATAGAAGTAACCAGGGATCACCTCTTGATAGTATGAGAAGTCCTCAGCTCCCATTATTGGCTTCATGTCATTAACCCTTTCTTTGCCAAGCATATCCCCAGCAGCCTCTCGAAAATGCTCGTGCAATTTGCCATCGTTAACGACAGCAGGGCAGAAGGTCCGCTCTCCTTCGAAGAAGTTAACTGTTGCATTGCACCTCTGTACAGCAGCTTGTCCAGTGATTACCTGAAGGAACGTATCAGCCTTATTAAACATATGACTCGGGTAGTAATGCAAACAACAATAACAACAACAAGAAGAAAAAATAACTTTAAGCATTTAAAATTATAAGAAAAAAAACTCATACTCTAACTGACTCACCTGCTCAATCCGTTGTCTTAGTTGCATAAAACTTTCCTTGGAAAAGGCACGGAAGGTGCCACCAATAGTGACAGAATCTGGGATAACATTGAATGCACCACCTCCGTGGAATTTTGCTATCGTCACAACCTGTGAAGACAATCTCTTAATGTTAGGCAGAGGCGCTTCAAGATTTCTAATCATTCCATTAAGTAGAATCACTAACAAGTGAGAATGTGATGTTTTCTAGGGGTTTGGATTTTACCCTTTATCTTATCCACTTCCGATTGCACTTCCCGGATTAACATTGTATACTACTCAGATGCACTAAAAGTAACATTCTCCATTCTTATGTCTTGGATGTTATTCTGCTCAGAAGAATAATTGAACGCAGATGCTGTATTAATTTGTTTACCAGCATACAGTCAAATTGTCACAAGCAGATTGTTTTTGAAGTATTTGGACGGCACCAGGTATACCCCACTACCTTGGATGTTCTTTAATCTTTTTACTATCTGCTCAAGATTTTGGGGCGTAAAAGGGATAACAAGGAGCTTTGGAATTGCACCTTACTGAACTTAGATGGTTCAAAATGTGGCAAAAATTTATTAACTTTAGATGGCAAAGCAGCTAAATATAAATAACTGGGTGGTGGTAATTGAGAAGAAGTGAAAGAAACTTACCTGAGAGTCCAAAGGATCGGCCTCACGAGAGACAAGGTGCTGTAAGCTAACAATCACATTAGAAGCTGCCAATATGGGGTCAATAGAATGCTGAGGAAGAGCTGCATGACCTCCCTTTCCACTTATTATTGCTTCAAAGAAACCATTTGCAGCCATAATAGGACCAGGTCTAGAACCCACTTGACCTATAGGTATGTTTGGTAGAACATGCAATCCAAAGATAGCAGTGACATTTTCTAATGCTTTAGAATCTAAAATTTTCTTAGCCCCTCCATCTCCTTCCTCTGCTGGTTGAAAAACAAGAACTGCAGTTCCCTATTTAGAGTTTAGAAGAAAAAAAAAAATGAATGACGTCAGGTATCATTGAAGATAAATATGAAGAAAAAAATAGTAGAACGCAACACACCTGTATCTCCTTTTCATGCTCTTTGAGGATCTTTGCAGCACCGAGAAGCATAGTCACATGAGCATCATGGCCACAAGCATGCATCTTTCCAGGAACTTTACTCTTGTGCTCCCACTCCACCATTTCCTAAAGTAAGAGGTAGCCAAAAAAAAAAAAAATCAATACACACAATACACATATAGGCAGAGCTCTAACAATCTGGCCTCTCTATTACTAAGTGAATTTGAGTGGATGGAAAAAGTAGTCTTTTGGCATCTCCAGGTTACTCACAAAACAGAAGTAACATGCATTCTCAGAACTGAAGTTGAACAGTTCTAATAATTTAGGGAACAAATTGCTGGTACATATACAAACTGTAAGCTATGATGGCATTGGACGAGAGGAGAATAAATTTTAGTCACCTTCTAGTCAGAATCTATAAAGCACCATCATTCAAAACCATCTAAAAAGCGAATGCAATTATACATTGAAAAGAAAAGGAAATAAAAGAAGAATAAGAGATTTTATCAAGAATTCATATACCTGAATAGGAAGAGCATCCATATCAGCTCGTACAGCAACAAAGGGAGGTCGTCCGGTGCCTATAAAGCCAACAACACCGGTGACTGCGACTGGGTATTTATATGATACGCCCAATGAATCCAGTTCTCTTCTTATCAGCTCACTGGTCTGAAATTCCTCTTTACTCAATTCAGGATTCTCGTGAATCTTCCTTCTGATTCCGACCATCCAGTCAAAAACCTCGCGCTTCTTGGCAAAATTCAAAAATTCGGAGGACATCGAGGAGAGTTTGTTTGAGCTCCAAGAGGGGTCAGAGGAGATGAGTGTTGCAGAAAAGAAATAGGAGATGATGATCACCCTGACCCACCAGAAGAAACCCATGGTCGCTTTGCGAGTGAAGAGTATGGAAAGAAGTTGAGACAAGAACAACCAGAAGAAGAGGGTGGAAATCAGTATTGTTTTCCAAAAACCAAGTAACAGCATGACGAACGCGATGACGTGCAATATTTATACTGAGACTGATGTTTCGAACACGGTTGGTGCCGCTCGCCAACAACGAAAGGGAAGTCATTATTAGGTCCCAGATAAGTATGATTAATTACCACTAAATTATTATCATCACTAAGATAATTTGCAGATTGTAGGAACTGGAAAGAGCATAATTGTCCTTTAACTAACCTTAGTTAATAATTATATCAAATTTCAACGAAAATTCGGAGGAAGGACAGGATCAGTAAAAAAGATATATAAACATAATGAGACCAACAATAACTCAAGGAAGGGTGGGATCAGTAAAAAAGAATATAAACACCACATTTTTAACCATATTTGTTACCAAGAAGAAGGTCACCTGATCCTGGGTGTGTTTGGATTTTAATTGAAAAAAATTAATTAAAAAAAAATTGATTATTAGAATATGATGGTGTTTGAATAAATTTTCAAGAATTGATTATAATATTAATTTTTTAAAATGGAACAAATTTCAACTTATTCCAAATGAAATTTTGGAAACCAAATAGAGTTTGAAAAAAGTGGAGTGTTTGGATAAAATTTTTTAAAACCATGATTTTAAACCTAGAATTAATTTTAAAAGGGTATCCAAACAGGCCCCCCATAATTAGGTTTTTATTATCTTTAACCATATTTTTGAGTTAGTGATTTTTTTTCTAATACAAGATTATGGAAATTGTGTCAAAAAAGTGATCAAGTCATATTAGAACTTGCAAAATTTCTGTATCTAGATAATAGATTTTCAAAAATTTTAATATTTATGCTGTCGCTGAAAACTTGACCAGCAAATCTGTCATTTATTAATATAATTTAAAGATTTTATAAAATATAATTTATTAGGTAAAAGTTTTATAAAAAGCATACTTTTTTACGTTGGGTCATGATAATAATTTTTTAAAGATTATAATTATTTAAAAAATTAAAAATTGTAAATTTTGGCAAAAGTGGTGTTTTAAAAAAATAAGTAATTTTGGTCATCAAGTGCAAATAGATCCGAAAGTACTCCAGTGATTTCCCCTAAAGAATCTTGTAGTAGTTTTTTTTTTCTTTGGATAGGGGAGGATATTAAGCAGTTAAGATGTTCTGCTTGAGCAATCTAACTAATTTTGAAATAGGAGTAAGCACAAGGTGAAAATCATTTACATAAGATACAGCTTGTTTAGCGAGTATGTCTGCAACTTCATTAACATCACGCGAGATATTTTGGACTTCTATCCTCCAATCTTGAGCCAACAATGCTTGAATTTTAGAGATAACATCATTATTTGAATGTTGAGCTACCCTTTACCATTAACAAATTCCACTTCTTCAAAGCAATCAAATTCAAGAATCACTTGGTAGTAGTCAAGGTCTCAAGCAAACTTAAGGCCTCACAGGCACATCCAGAGCTTAGCAATCAATGGGTCATCACCATTCATGTTAAGCATGAAACTAATTTTAAATTCACCAAGTGAGTTTCGACAAGCACCACCACAACCCATAATGTTATTATGCATAGCAAAAGTACCATCCACATCTAACTTAAACCAGTCTGCATTCAGAACAATCTAAATGACACTATGGATAGGGACATCATGTTGTCCCCACACAATACCCTTCAATTGCTACAATAATCTTTGCAGGTGTTAATGATAGCCAAAGTTTGTGCATTAATGGTAGCATTTGGAGTAATTTTGTCTTGAAAAATTTTCTCATTATGCCTTCTCCAAATGATCTAGCAAGCAATGGCAAAGTATGCACACTAGGGAACACCATCTTTCTTCCTTGAAGGCTACACGTTCCATTGAACCACTCATTTATGTTTGCCTTAAAGAACGAACTTCTATGATCATGCTTAAGGATTTCCCTCTAGAAGCTTCTTGTGATAGGACAATCTCAGAGAACATAAAGAGTATTCTTGATAGCATCCTTGCAAATCTCACATTAATCATCATCATACATTCCTCACCTCTTTTAGCCTACTTTGATAGGAAGTTTGTTATGGTAAGAAAGCTATAAAAAAGTCTTACATTACATTGTTTTAGAACCTGCAACTTCCATATCTTCCTCCACATGGTATTAAGGACTTTTATGTGCTAAGCTAGAGAGTCATAAGCAATTCTGATTGAAAATTGATCATCTCTACTCTACTTTTATGAGACGTCCTGCCATATGTACTCAACAGAGTCCCTACTTTCACCTCCTCCTAAGACTTGATTCAGCCCAAATGTTAGAACCTAATCTCTTCCTATCAATTTTAGGAAGAAGATTCATGCCACATTTATATTTAATGTGAACCACCTAGACCTAAAGAGCATCCCAACGTCTAATAAGCCCCTACCCTAACTTCATATGAAATGCCTAATTCTATTAATGAGCATGTTTGATTTTAAGTCCTCCATGTGACTTTGGTTTGCAAACCTTGTCCCAAGCAACAAGATCATAGTGGTTTCTTCCTATAAGATGGAGAATGAGAGAATCTTGAAGTAGTTTAAAAAACAAAAAACAAATCCCTTTCATGGAGTTGAGCTTTTTATAAGGAAATAAAAATTTATAAAGTGAGATCTAGGAGAAAAAAGAGCATAGAATTTTGGAAGAATTTCATTAAAGTTTTTTAGATATGATAAAATTAAATCGAATCCCAAAACTTTTTTTGAAATTTTACTGTAAGCTTGAAGCATTAAAATGAAATAAATTCTCTAACTTAAATGATTAAAATGTCTTTCAATAATAATTAATATTACTGATATAATTAATTAACTTATAGTTTTTACAAGTAATACTAGTATATTAACAAGTTAAATTACAAGTTTTACAAGTAATATTAATATTAATAGAATAAATGTAATTTCTTGTTATTCTTGTAATATTATTTGAAAAAAATGTAACTTGCCTTATTATTTTAATAATATTACTCATAAAAATCATAACTTAACTTTTTATTATACCAATATTATTTGTAAAAATTATAACTTACCTTATTATTTTATTAATATTACTTATAAAAATTATAAGCTGACTTGTTATTTTAGTTATATTACTTATAAAAATAATAATGTTACTTGTAAAATCTATAGCTAAACTTATTATTTTATTAATATTAATATTAATATTATTTGTAAAAACTGTCAGTTGACTTATTATATCAATAATGCTAATTATAATTAAAGAATATTTGATCATTCAACAAATAAAATTTATTTCATTTTAATGCTCTACACTTGTAGTGAAATTTCAAATTTTTTTGAGACACAATTAAAATTATATCACATCCAAGCCACTTTAACGAAATTCTTCCTAAAATGTTGCTTGGACATTTTAAATAAAAAAAATGATTAAAGCATACTTTTAACCCTCTAATTTAATATAAATTTTAATTTAGTTTTTTAATTTTATAAATATTTTTTAAATTTTTTAACCTTAATATTATTAATTTTAAATAATTATTTATTGCGTGAATCATTATTATTTAAAAAAATTATGTTAATATGTCAACATTTAAAAATATTTATTAATATTAAAAAGTTTAATATAAAAATTTATTAAAATAAAATTATTAATATTAAAATTAAAAAATTAAAAAAATATTTTATAAAATTAAAAAATTAAAATAAAATATTATATAAGATTGAAGAATTAAATATATATTTAAATTAAATAAAATTATATCATTCTCATTTTCAAGTCATCAGTTGAGTTATTTTAGTGGTAATTAAATTGAACTCTTTTTAAGATTTAAATCTCATCCTCATCAGTATGTATAAGGAAAAGGCGGCAGAGGGATGGAAAGCGGCGGTTAAAGACGGGGAAGAGAGGGAAACAGAAAGAGTCCACTCCGAAGACAAAAGAGAGCGAAACGTGATAGACTTGAGAGGGAAAGAGCGCTGGCGACATACAGGAGAGATCGGAGAACACAAAGAAAACTGACTGGAAGACGCCGGAGAGATTAAATTAGAAAAAAAAAAAAAACGTAGAGAGACTATTTTCCTTTTCCAGTTTCTTCGCTTCATCTCTGACCTAGTTAAGAATGATCCTTCATGGATAGTATACCAGTGTCTAATTAGTCAGATTTAGACTCTTTACCTCTTTCGATTAATCTATTTTATCGTTTTCTGGAGATGGATTCTTCTTGCCCATGAATGTCCATTGCTGGTGGAATAATGGGGGCGTATTTTTTTTCTTTTTTTATCTTTTCTTATCTTGTTTGATTTATTTCACTTTGCATGCGAACTTTTAATCCTTTCTTTCTTCTTCTTCTTCATCATCATCATCTTTTTTGGTCCAAGAGATTTTTAATCCTTTCACATTATATGTTATCCTTAGGTTTTTAGACAAAGTCAAAGTCACCCACTCCTTATAAATGAATTAATTAATAATTGTTATATCTTATTTTATTTTCTTGATTTCTTCTTTTATTTTTATTTTTGCATGTGATTGGTCAGGTTGATCAAAATGTGTTCA
Source organism: Prosopis cineraria (assembly GCF_029017545.1). NCBI lineage: Eukaryota > Viridiplantae > Streptophyta > Magnoliopsida > Fabales > Fabaceae > Prosopis > Prosopis cineraria. Next base: position 8,544 of record NW_026557474.1, on the reverse strand, counting down.
TGTTGTTTCATCACAGTCATTAATTTGTTATTTGAATGCCAATGTGTCTTTTTTGTTTCGTTGCTGATTCTTGAAGATATTTATTTGAACCTTCATACGTGTGTGTGTGTGTGTGTGTGTGTTTGTTATGTGAAATGTGATTTTTGCGTCTTGTGAGCACATTGTGTGATGACAATGATTTCGGTAGGTTCAAGGCCAAAATTGGCACAGTTGATTATCGTACTTTTCCTCTCCTCTTGCTTTGGAATTTATTGAATTCATTTATCAACCTGCTTTTCTGCAGCGATGACAGAGAAACGAGAGAATCCCAGACTTAGAGAAAGGCAAGGTAATCAAAGACTGGACAAAAAGAAGAAGCAAAAAATGGAATCTATGGATCGTATTTCACAATTGCCTGATCATGTGGTACATTACATTTTGTCTTTCATTCGATGTCCAAGGGAAGTGGCTCGCACCTCCATTTTATCAAAGAGATGGAGAGAACTATGGTACTCCTTTTCCAGTTTGACATTTGACCAACGCGCATTTAAAGGCAGTGATTTTATGATGAGCGGCTGTTTTTTAAACTACGTGGACAATTCTCTAAAACTCTACCTTGAAAAAAATATAGGCCTAAAAAAAATTGAGCATACATATGGTCTCCTTTGATGCAGAAGTTATCATTCATATTGACCATTGGTTAGATTTAGTCATTGAGAAAAACATTAAAGAGCTGATATCAATATTGACACAAAGGCAAACATGCGATATATTTTACCTGAACATGTCTTTTTGACGGAGTCTCTCTCCCAACTAAGGTTATGTGGGTGCGAGCTGACTAGATTTGACAACATAATGCTTCCTCATCTACAAAAGCTTTGTCTGCGGAAAGTGATGTTAAATGAGCAGATAATTCAGAATCTGATCTCAAAATGCAAGTTTATTTATGATTTAAGACTCATACATTGCTCAGGTTTGAAGGAATTGTGGATCTGCGATCGTATTAGGCTGAATAGAGTTGAAATACACCAGTGCATTCAACTAAGAAAGGTGGAGCTTGATTGTCTTAATCTTCACACATTTTGGTTTCATTGTGAGAAATCAACTCCCTGCAAAGTTAGTTTAGCTAGCTGTAAATCTCTGAAAAAGTTGACATTAGGGTATCATCAAGTGAAAGATGACTTTTGTGAAAAGAGCAAGTTCTATGATTTTCCCCTTCTTGAAGCGTTGGATCTAAGCACATTGGATAGCTTGAAGTGCATTAACATTTCAAACCCGCAGCTTCAGAAGCTTGCCTTGAAAGGATGCAAGAAAATGAAATTTGTTTCTATAAATGCTCCAAATCTTCGGTCATTTGAGTTTCAGGGTAAGAAGATGCCCCGCATTGAAATGCATCCTTGTTCCCTTAGGGATGCCAAGCTTTCTTTCGAACCTATCGATAAGTCTAGACCTATAATGTTTGAAAAGCAGGGCTACTTTCCCAAGTTGATGGATTTTATCAGAAAATTTGACCATGAAGGCAGCTACAAATTGGTTATCCGATCCAAGAAGGTATTCTTCTTCAAATATCTGTTATATTTTGGTTCTGTTTTCAAGTTTCATGCCAAATTATTATTTCTAATTTTAAAATAACTTTAAAATCGCATTTTGTTTTTCTCACTTGTTTGCTTGATGCAGAATATTGTCATTTATGAAAATTTGGATAGAGTGTTGCTTCCCGAGCTCCCCAACCTCAGCATTGACATTCTCTCTCCATTGGTATTTATAGATCGGTTCTATAGTTTGCTGGGTACATGTCACCCTGAGACTCTCTGCATGATTTTTCCTTCAAATAGAAAGTTCCCAAGGGTATTACGGTTATCATGTTCACATTCATATTTTGTGTTCCTTTATATAGATATTGTTGATTTGTTGTAGCAGAAAGCATTTGCTAACTTCTTTTCCTTTTAATGTCAATGGCATTATTCCAGTTAGTACATGAAAAGATGAAGAATAGAGAAGGAAATTCAAGCTGTTGCAATTATTTCACTTCATCTAATAAATGTTGGCGGCACTTCTTGAAGGACATCAAGATTGAGGATTTTGGAGATGCTAACAACAAATGGACATCTGCCTGGCTCAATCGGTTAGCGTGTACGCAAACGGCATTGCCACTTCGTTTGACTACCCTTAGATTATATTGGAACGGTTTCAGACATGGGGAGAGACCTGAGAAGACATAAAATACATGTCTAGAAGTGTTTGGTTGGCAAAGACATGGTTTTAAGGATGTCAATTTATGGCATATTACATTGCGGTTTCATGGGAGGATTATTATCTCCATTGAGCTTGATATCTGAATTTCATCTGCCTCAGTTTCTATAAAAGAAAAAGATTCTCAAATGTGAAAGCTGGCATTTTTCTCAGTGTCCATAGCAGTTCTCATCCACCTGAATGCTTGCCTTTCTTTTTCTAACATTATTTTTGAGTATATCCTTTTAAAAGGACAAAATGAAATTCCAGCTTATGTGTCTTACTTTAGATTGAATCAGATACTACGCCAAGTCCTTCTAGGCTTTCGTTATTGTAAACGAATCTGAATCGTTGCATATTCCAACCTTTTGTCGTTTATAGCCCCTGTGATAAGGTTATTCAAGTCTTAGCGTTTTTGTTCTTAGAAGTCATGTTTCTTCCCGTGTTTCTAATATTTGGAAGAAAACAGTGTTTTTTTTTTAAATGATAGAAGCATGGAATAACTATGATAATGTATCTTTTTGATTTTTTGAGAGAAAATAACTATAATAATATATTCGATGTATATGGTTTCTTGGTATAAAATGAAATAAATCGTAAGGACTTGATTAATGTTTATTTAATATGTTTTATATAATTGAAAAAAGGCAAAAGGTTAGGCCAAGCCTGACATCCGTGAAGCTCTGCCCGAATGTAATAAAGTACAATTTTTGTAAGCTCAATCTTAAAATTTGTTGGACTTTTTCAAGTAAACTTGTCAAGCTTAGTTCTACTTACGTTTCTACATAAATTTTGGTGAAGAGTATAACACTTATTTTCAGTGTGAAGTAAAGAGATAATAGCCCAATTTTGAGCATATTTGGGTAACTTGTCCTCAAATAGTTTTCTATTTTTTAAAATAAAATAATAAAAAAATTATTTGGTGATATATTTTTAAAAAGTGTTTTAAAAATTAAAAAAATATAATATAATTTGAAGAAAAAAATGAAAATAAATTTTAAGTGTTTTAAAATTATTGTTGTAAAAAGTAAGAGAAAATGATAAAATAATTATTTTCATTATTTTTTATTTTTAAAATATATTTTATAAAATATCAATTCTCAAACAATAAAATAAAATATTTTTAAATATTTTTTTGGAATAAGAGATTTTTTAAAAACACTTGACTGATTTGAAAAGGGAAAAACCAAAAGTAACTTTTAGATATTAGTGGGTATATATGAAAAAGATCCACAGGTCCGCAATATATTGGCACGTTTTACTCTACGTTTTTCTTCTATTGCAAATTTAAACCGTTTAAATGTGATTTATACTTTTAAAATTATTAAATTTATAGTTTTAAAAATTATCAAATTGCAGACTGTAAAATAAATGCCCCCAAAAAGACTATACAATAAATATTCTCCTAGGAATTTAATCTTCTTCTTCCTCATTTTTTGCCATCGAATCCAATGAATTACTAATTACTAATATCTGACTCTTCATTAGATGCTTTTATTTTTTTTCTTTTTTGGTTTTTCACATTAGATGTTTTTATTTACTACTAAAAGCAAGTGAAATTCCTAGACACCGCAGAGAGTCCTGAAATTGGGTTGCCTATTTATATCTATATCTATAGCCATGGCTGCACTGTAACGCTGCTACTGTAAACAATGTGAATCGTTGCTTGTGTATTCTAATCTTCTCCACCCCTCTTTCCAAGTTTTATAGTCCCTATGTTGAGGTTATTCAATTCCTAAGCCTTCTTGTTCTCTTCAATTATGTTTCCTCCTGTGCACCAAATGCTTTTGTTCTCATCGCTATGCTAAGGAAGACAATTCAAGATTTCCAAATTGAGGTCCCTAAAAACATATGCATCCTTAAAACTCCAGTCCTTGATTTATTGGAGTAGATATATAATCTGTCCGCTGTAAACAGTTTATAGGATCATGCTCCTATGAATAGTGATGGGACCATGGGGAGGAAATGGCGGATCTAGTTTATGGACATTGTACAGACTTTATTCAAGTTGTTTATGATAAACATGGTGAACCTTTCAAAGCTGACAAACATGGAGGAATTGGAGGAGACAAAACTCATGAGGTCAGTTCAGTATCTGACTATCATTCTATGACAGCAACACTACTTTGATTCTTGAGGAACATTTTTTTTTATAGGCATCACAAGTGTCTAAGAGGAAGATTTTGTTCTAACTTGACATATGTCTGTTGTCCACGATATATAAGATGGGGATTAACTAACACTAACCTTCATTTTTCATGTCCATCAGATAAAGCTTCAGCTGCCAGATGAGTTCCTGATTGGTGTCAGCGGTCATTATTTTCCATTTGGCGGCGCCCTGGTTATTCGATCACTGATATTTAAGAGCAACGAAAGGACATCTGGCCTATATGGTTATGAAGAAGACACATTATTTACCTTTTCAAAGGAAGGAGGCAAAGTTGTTGTAGGGTTTAAGGGACGAGGTGGAAGATATTTGGATTCAGTTGCCTTCGCTGTCTCCTGAACTATCAAAATCTGCTTCAGAAGTCAAAGTGCTTGGATAGGTTAGAGAAACATGAAATTCAACTTATGTTTCAGCTCAGTAAGAATGAACTAGGAAATCTTATGTTGTTGGTGTCATAGCTTTAGGAGTGTTACTATACTGAAATTGAGTGGGTGCATCAATGTCCTCCAGTTATACGGTAAATAAAGAGTAAGTATTCGTTGTCATCTTCAGGTCAAAAAGTATTCATTATCATCAAGTTTGTTGTGAGAGAGAAGAGTTTATTGTGAAAGAGATTCAAATCTGACATTTATCTTATAGATGATGCACTAAGCCATCCAATTGTGTTGCCTATATGTATGTATGTTATGTATACAAGTCTCGGTTAACGTGAGTTCTCGAATTAATAGCTAAACTTTAACGCTGCTTCTGTGACAAATCTGACTCGGTGTTTATTCCATTTTGTTCTTCATCCATCTTTACAAGCTTATAGCCCTCATGGTAAGGTTGTTCGACTCCTGGGGTTTTCGTTCTTATCAGTCATATTTCCCTGTTGCGCATCTACTGTTTTGTAGATAAATAGAATTATTGTTTTTTCAATTCTCAACAGTTGTTTCTATTAGGCAATTCAAGATTACTAAATAAAAGTTTCTACTTGAGTAGATATACAATTTGAGGTCCCTAGTTTTCCTTTGAATCTATAAAGAAGTTAAGACAAATCAAGATTGCTAAATAAAGTTTCAATTTGAGCATTCAACGTTCCTAAAAAATACGCCTCCTTAACACTTTGGTCCTTCATTTATTGGATTAGATATAATCTGTTCATTGTAAACATAAACATAGTGGCTTATGATGAGCATGGTAAGCCTTTCAAAGCTGCCAAACATGGAGAATTTGAAGGCTTCAAAACTCATTAGGCTAGTTCAATATCTGAAAAATTTGCCATTCTCTGACAACAACCCTATTTGGATGCTTGAAAGATATTCTATCAAGGGGAATCACTTTTGTGTCTAAGATGAAGATTTTGTTCTAACTATACTTTGACCTCAAAAGGAGGTATCTGGATTAACATAAAACTTTGACACATTTTCCATGATGACCAGATTAAGCTGCAGTACTCAAATGAGTTTCTGATTGGTGTCATTCTAATTAATTATTACAGCTATACTCAAGTTGATAATGTGAACAAAATTCCAAAACGCTTTTGGAGCAACTGATTCTATGCAAAATTAGAACGTCTTAAGGTGTTTAACTAGAATTGGTTGAATTGGTTTTGTTTATCATGATTCAAATGGTTAAATTGATCACTTTTCATTATCACTAATACCAAAAATCATACAATAAAATGGTCTTCCTTGTTGCATGAGAGAATCTCAAAATGCCGTTAGGAGAGAGATGCTAAACTTCAAGGTCAATGTGCTATTTTATAATGCAAAAGTAACTGAATGTGATTGTAATGGAATCTTATTCTGCATATTAGCGCGTAAGTTTTGTCTGGTATATATTCAATATAAATATTTTTAAAGTCTAACTGACACTATTCCCAAGTTATAAACTGTGACTCATTCTCAAACTCTATATAATATAGAGAACCTGCACTGGTTTGCTTTAATAGTGGTTGATATCTCATAAAATCAATTTGTGCACAGTTTCAATGACCCAAATTTAGTCTCTTTGTTTTGCCAAAAAGACAATTTTGTCTCCTTCACCTGAGAGTGCTCCACTGAAAAGTGGGATGAAAGATGACAATTTCAAAGACTCAACCTTCCACTTCTTTCAAAGAATTTCTTCCCTTAAAACTCACATGAACTACACCGTTGTTAGCTACAGCAAGATTAATTTTTAGTATGAAAGGCCTTGGATGACAAGAACCGCTGAATCATCCATAACAGTTGCGAGCGAAATTCAACAACCGTCAAAGAAATTATATTATCCGACTGTATAACTAATCTAGAGTTACTCGTTGTGTCTCTGTGGTAAGATAGGGTTATTAGGAAGAGATTCTAAATCCACTCCTTTGTTCTAATTCTATCATGTACAAAAAAGGGGGGGAAACAAGCTCAACTTCCCAAGTCTCCTGCAATAATATGTCATTTCCTAAAACCAACTCCAAAATCTTGAGTTGCTTAAGCAATTAACAAGTCACATGGAATCAAATCCTTGGAAAAACCACTGTCTACCAAATTATAAGCCGCTTCATGTTGGCCCTGCAAATTATAAGAATTCCTAGATTCTCCAAAAGCCTGTTCAACTTCACAGTTCGAAGTTCCCAGATAACAATAAAGCATCACTCAAAACATTGACCTTTTTTACTCTCATTTTCTACCCAAAAAAAAATTGCATTTAACCATTTTTCCTAACTTCTCACTTGTACTATTGATGGAGCAACCTATATTCATTCATTCAGCAGCATCCATAAACCATCACCAGTTTAATCTGCAGGACCCAAATGAGTTCTTGATTGGTGTCAGTGGTCTTTGTTGTCCAGTCATTCGGTCAGAGAGATTTAAGAGCAACAGCAGAACCTATGGACCATAGGAGTTGAAGGAGCCACAACATTTACCTTTTCAATGGAAGGAGGCAAAGCTGTATGGTTTCAGGGACGATGTGGCTGGTATTGGATTCAATTGCCTTCACTCTGTCTCCTGAACAACTAAAAAACTTGCTTCAGAAGGTGCAAAAGTGCTGGAATAGGCTTTCAACCTCTGCTTAAGAGTCTTCAGCCCCCAACTCTGTCCAGAAAACCATCGGAAATTAAATTTATGTTCTAGTTTAGTAAGAATAAAGAGAGTCTTGTGCTGCTGGTGTCATAGGAGTGTGAATGTACTATAAATGAATGAATGTATCCATATCCTGTAGTTATACCCAGAATAACAGAGGAGTATTTATTTACCTTTAAGCGAGTTAACGCCTGTGTTGCTAGGTTTCTGAATTCCATTTGTAACCAAGTTTGCTGTAAGAAAAAAAGTTGATTTTGAAAGATTCAAGTCTGGCATTTATCTTCTAGTGGTTCCCATGTATTTGAGTATTTACCATTCTTTATAATACGCCTGTTTGCCTAATAGCAAAAAGTGAAGTGACTATGTCTTGCTTTAAATGGAATCAGATACCACACTAAGCCCTCAATTTTTGTTGCCTATATATATGTATATATGTTAATCTCAGTTCTCAAAGCAATAGCTAAACTTTAACTCTGCTAATATAACATCTGAATCATTGCTTATTCTAAACTTTGACTCTATTCAAGTGGTTCATCATCCGTCTTTCCAAGTTTATTGTCTCTATGGTAAGGTTTTTCAAATCCTGGCGTTTTCTTCTAACCAATCATGTTTCCCGCTGTGCATGTAATGTTTGGTAGAAAACTAAAAATAGTTGTTTTTTTCAATTCTGAAGCGATGTTTTCCTTTGAATCTACTAAGAAATTTGAACATTCAAGATTGCAAATTCAAGCTTCTATTTGAGTGTATTTACAATTTGAGGTCCCAATAAATTAGGCCTCCTCACTCCTACTCCTTGATTCATTAGAGTAGGTATATAATCTATTCACTGCAAACAAAGTTTATAGGATCATACTCCCACGATAGGCTCTTCAACAGAACTAAGCCAGTGGATTTTGTAGGAAGGAACAGGAAGGAAGGAAGAAGAGAAGCCTGATAGTTGTGGGACCATGGGGAGGAAATGGAGGATCTAGCTGGGACGATGGTTGCTTCACAGGGGTGAGAGAAATCACACTGGTTTATGGACAATGTATAGACTCTATTCAAGTGGTTTATGACAAACATGGCAAGCCTTTCAAATCTGACAAGCATGGAGGAATTGGAGGCAACAAAACTGCTGAGGTCAGTTCG
>NW_026557473.1:0-20862 GCF_029017545.1 Prosopis cineraria | reverse complement strand
TCAATTTTTTACAACAAAAGATAGTGTAATAGAAGATTATGTTGTAAAAAATTGAGACTTTTCGCCACAGGTCAATCTGGAAACTATGGTAAAAAATGTTATTTTTTGCCATAGTTTTCAAAGTGACCTGTGGTGAAAAATGGATTCGTAGAGAATAAAAAATCATTGATGAATCGAGATTCCTTAAATACTAAACCCTCCAATTTAGCCTATTGGTTTTTCAATAAATCACCAATTTTAGAAAATTAAATCCAGTGCATGATATAATCTATTTATCCAATGTAATCAACCGTACAATTAACGAATAAAAATTATGCTTTAATCAAATAATTTATGTTTTGAAATTTAAAAAAATTCACAACATGACAACATTTAAATAGAAATTTCCCAAGATCTAAAGCCATAAATTCAGTTATTTATTTCTAATGCATCAGCAATTTCAATAACAGAACAATTTAATTTTAGTTAATTAAATCTAATGCATGGCAACTAATAATTATTTTTAACTAAATTATAATAAAAAAATAAAAAAATTAATTATAATTAGAAAAATAAAAATGAATTTTAAAAAATGAACAAAAAAATTAAGGTAAAATATGCCAAAAAAAGCTAAAAAATGAAAAAAAAAAAAGTAGCCAAACAATAATAATAAAAACTTGGAGCTGAAGGAGGACACGTGAAGGTTGGACACGCGAGCTAAAAGAGGTAGCGGTGACCACGTGAGCTAAAGGCAAGCAAGAGCTATGGGCAACAAGCTTGAGGGTGGAGTTGAAGCTTGGCCGATGAGCTGTGGGTGAAGGAGCTAGGAGGCGATAGCGATGAGAGCAAAGGGAAGAGCTAAGGGCAAAAGGCTATGGAGGTCGAGAGATGGGGCCAAAGAGCTTGAGGATCAAGATGTGGGAGGAGTTGTGGGTAAAGGGAGCATATGATGAGCTGAAAGAAAATCCTAAAGAGAGCAAAGTTGATGGTGGCGATGATAGACCCAAGGAAAAAGGTGCACAAATTTTTTTACATAACCTAACATCTAAGGGTTTTAAACCCTCAACTTTTCATTTACAGCAACAAGTCCGAGGAGAACTTGTTACTGTAAATCAACTAAATTTTTAATAAATAATTAAGGTGATTACTTATTTTAAAATTTTAGGTAACTTATGATGAACTTGTCGTCATAAATATGTAATTTTTTTAAATTACCTAAAGGATTTACCCCTCAGTTAATTTTTTTTAATAGCTAAGTGGTATTTACAGCAACAAGTCCTAGAGATAAATAATTTATAGTGACAAGTCCTCTTGAGATCTATCACTGTAAATCAAAAGTTGTGGGTTTTTTTAACTCTCAACTAAATTTTTAAATTTTAAGCTTAGACTTGTCGTCATGTAATAATTTTTTTTAATAATCAAAGATTTACCGCTCAACTTAATTTTTTAAAACCTTGAAATTATGTTGACAATTCCACCTCAGACTAGTCGCCATAAGTTATGTAATAAATTTTTTAATAGTTGAGAGGTTTACCCCTTAGCTAATTTTTGTTTTAACATCTGAGGGATTATGCCTCAGCTAAAACTTATTACATAACTTAGTTTAATTTAAAAACATTAAAATTATATTAATAACTTAATTTAATTAGTCAATTTATTAAGTTTTATTAGATTTAATTAATTTTTTCTAATTCATACATAATTAAAAAATGTATTTTAATTAATTAGTTTTATTAGTTTATTTAATTTTGTTAATTGTCACTCAGGCATTTATGATGACAGTGCTTTATGGGATTATGGCCATAAATGCTACATTTTTAACTTATTAACATATTTGCCATCAAGTCTAATATCACTCCGATTATTTAATAAACTGTAGAGAAAAATTTGTGGTTAAAACTCTGTGTTTGCATTAGTGATATAATGTCGTGCAGATAAATATCATCCAATTTTTCTTTCAGTGGTAGTAAATGGATTGGATTTAAAGGGTAAGTGATGCTACAGCTTAAAGAATTATAATTCTGTTATTAAGTTCAAACTTCTAATAGATGCCCCCTTTTCCTTTGCATACATATATTAATATTTTGTGGAGAGCTCCCCGGTGACTTGGTGATAACAAGGCTTGAGGTTTTTTGTTAATTATTTTATTATAAAAATTGTACATGTTTCACATATGAGCAAGCTTCTGACGGAATTTAATAATTCATTGGACAATAACTGGTCAAAATGACTCTGATGTAAAATGAATGATTGTTCTGCATTATGCTCACATTTTAGCTGTTGTCCTCCATATTCTGCAGTCACACAGTTTCAAATGTGCGTACAACCATGTTGCTTTTCTATTTCTTTTTATAAGTGAAAAAAAAGGAAAAAAAAAGAAAAAGAAGATGAAAATAGAAGTTGGGGTCGTATTTCAGTGAGCCCTAAATAGAGAACAAAGTACAGGTGTTCTTGCAAAAAATGGAAGACAATAATAAAAATATACTCATACACCATCAATATTCCCCTATTACATGAACAAAATTCTCTCTCTCTCTCTTTTTCTCTTTTCTTTCAGTATAATGGTCCTTGCCTTTGTCCAATGTAAATCCTCTTACGGAGTACCTTTACATCTGAGAATAAACTTGGTGCACATATCGTTCATCTCTTTTTTTGGACTGATCTGATTTGGATGGTCTGGATCGTTACTTTTCTATTAAAAAGGAAGCAAGATGCAAAATAAAAAATAAAAAAAATGCTTTTCAACTATCAATTCTAAAAAAAATTATAATTCAGACAACAAAGTAAAAATAATAAATTAAAAAAGTACAAATTAAATCTAAATGATCTAAATAAAATCTACATTGATCACATCAAGTAAGGAATGTACAAAATCTGAATTACTTTTATATTGGTTGAATATATTTGAAGTTTGTCCAAGATGTTTCATAATAAGAATCAAACCCCAATTTTTTTTTTTTTGCCAACAAGAATCAAACCCTAGTTGAGAATTCAAAACTTTATTCCTCCAAACTAATTGAACTAGCTTCCTTCCTTGAGTCAGTCAAGGCTTTCCAGGTTTAGGGTTCACTCCTATAAGGCCCCAAGTCATTTGGTCAGTATAGGCTTACTAGAAAAATGCAAAGAGACACCTTCAAGTCTTGAGAACCAAACAAAAGAATCAATCCTCAATTGGTGTAGCTAGCTAGATAGAGAAGGTCCCCTTTAAAGGCTGCAAATAATTATGCATCGAGATTCAATACAGAGCTTCTTCCCATGGTGGCTTGGCTTTTTAAACCAAAATGAAATATAAATTACACAATAGATGATAAAATCAAGTTTAGACTTTAGAATATCAAATAGCAAGGCAATGGAAGAAGTACATAATACATATAAATTTGCTGTTTTGTGGCCGGAGGGTTTAGCTTTTTCTTATGGTGAACAAGGGTTATATATTCATCTACGCCTGTTACAGGTTCTGGTTTAATCCTCCATCTTCAAAAATACTCAGTATCTCACAGCCGTATATAAGATTTTTCTCAAATTTATGAACGATCATTTGTATTGATTATGTAAAATTCCACACAAACCAATTTTGTTTGGCTCAATGTGGTATACTTACATGAGATGGAGTAAAAATTTGGATCCTCTACATTCATAATAAATGCATACAGTGTATTCGATTCCTTTGTGCCATTTATTTTATCAAATATATGAACACATGAATATAAAGTACTTTCTCCGTTAAAAAATATAACACATTTTTGAGGAGTTGTATGTTAAAAAATGTAAGACATTTTTAGTCTTTTTGAGATGTAATCATTGTTTTTCTTTTTAAGTGCCTCTATTAATGAATGACTTTATATTTATTATAAGATGTTTAATAGGGGGTAAATATAAAAAGATATGTTTAATTTAAAAGTAAATAACTACTTTATTAAATGAGATTTAATTAAAAATGTCTTATATTTTTAAATGAAGTGAGTATTTAAAATCTTGAATGAAATAATCTTGACGGTTATCATACACAGTAGTAATAATGTGCCGGGCATGCCATTATTATATATCCATGAAATTTGCCTCTATTATTGATCTTCAAAAATAATTTCTATTGCATTTTACTCAAAAAAGCAATTTTGGATTAGTGCCTACCATGTTGTTTTTGATCTATACTCACGAATGGGTTTGTCTTACAAGATTCAGAGACAGTACCTACCATATTAAACATATTCATTGCTGGCTCACTCATCTAGTCTAATCTATAGATGTGATACTAATTACCTAGCTACCTAAACAAATCATTGTCTTAATGAGACATATCAACCTCGCAAATATTGCAGATTTGCAGTCTTGGTACTTCCACGCCCATGCTCTCATATTTCTATCTGAATATTCCTTTACAATAATATTCGTTTTATTTTTCTCTAGACATTAAATCAGAACATGACAGTACCGACAAGTCTGATTGTGATCAAACCCATTTCATAACAAGTTATGTTTAAAAAACATCATACAAGCCAGGAAAAGCATGCAGACTACAGAAGACCAATTCTTGTCCACATATGATATACATGCATGCATATACATGTGGGTTTATGTGTGGGGACTCCGCATGTATGAATCAAAGCGATTAAACTTTGATGGTTGCATGTAATGTAAATAGACCACCACTACATGTGCAAAAAAATTTTCCAAGTTTGAATCCCGTAAAAAGAGAAAATCCCAGTATCTGAGATATATTTTGAGTGACAATTGTTCTTTGAGTTTGTAGACAAGTTAAGAAAAACCCAACATAGACTAGTCTGGTTTTGGTGAAACCCAGTTCGTAATGAATTATGCTAATCAAATCATACAAGTCAGGAAGTGTATATAGACTAGTCAGAAAACAGTCAAAACCCTAAAAAAAAAAAGGGGAAAAGATCCCAGGTGAGGCATAGAGCTGCTGTGAAGCTGCAGAGAGTCAGTGAGGCAGCAAATGCTTCTTCAGAAGGAAGATAGGTGATGAGGGGGACTAGTATACAGTAATAGTAATGGGAAAGAGATGTGCTCAAAGGAAATGGAAATGAATGAAAGGGGCGAGTTAGGTGTGGCACATTAGTAAAGGAGGGAGAGCATGTGTTATGGGGCAGAGCAACAGAGTGTGTGAACAGTTTTAACCTCAGAGTGCACTTTCCTGACAACTTGCCAGAGAGAAAGACAAGTGCTTTGAATTGCAAGCAAACAAGTCCGAACCTCCCTGTACCCAATAGTCTTTTCCCTGCACTGTCTCTCTACCTCCACTATTCACGCAAAATAAGAGAAGAAGAATAATTAACAAAAAAAAAAAAACTCATGCTAGTTTATGATGAAGTTACTAGTAAGTCTATTTTTTAAGTTCTTTTTAAGAGGAAGACCCCTGCTTCCTTTGGAAAAAGATTATCAAGCATGCAATGGCTTTCTTGATTATTTACCACACGATGGGAGTTTAAACTTCCAAGAGAATATTTCTTAATCATCCTTCAATGAGTACCTTTAACTACTAATTATATAATATCAAGGGCTAAAGGAAGTGTGATGTGTCAAGCTTCCTCTTGTGGTAATCATTTAATGGGCAAACATTTGAAAAGGGTTATGATGATGGTACCCAAAGAGGCCAAATTGACTGTAACCCAATATCTACATAGATGATGAAAGTGAGAAAAGTTAAAGTAAAAAGCGAAAGCATCAAATCCGTACCAGAGAAAAAAAATAATAAAGCAGGTTTCAGCTATAGCTCTAAGGCTTTCAATATCCATCAACCAGATCATGCCACACATACTAAGCCAAAAAAGATCTAAAATGACACGAACGAGACTGTCTCTTGTTCAAAAAGTTACCACACATACCCTCGGATTACAAAAGAGATTGCTATGACCACTGGCGTTCTTCAGCTCAGCAGCTTACATTACAGTGTTACACTGCTCATGATAATAATTAACAATTTTACGGTATAACTTTTTATATGATAACATTTTGTTTATATTGCCAAAGGTCAAAATTTATTATTTCAGTGGACAATATTTGGTCAGACGTGTCACAAATTTTACCATAAAATAAGTTCCAAAATAACATGATAATATCAGATGGCACTATTTTCCATAACTGTGATGTCAATACAGCAGAGCCTAAGGTGCATGGACTAACCTGCACTTGAATTATTTTTTTTTATTTTTCTTTGTACATTTGTTTATAGATTTCTGCAAAAGATGTCAGAGACAACAAAGGCAGCTGCAAAGAAAGAAGAAAAAACAGAAGCAGTAGCTGCAGGCGGTGCAGTCATAATAATAAGAACAGACTCCCTCACTCATTCACAGCACATAAAGAAATAAAGAGGAGGTGGCAGTGAAAGCCAGAAGAAGTATATCATCAGAGCCATTGGTATCTATTTATCCATCTCTCTATCTATCATCCATGCACAGAAGAAGATTCTGCCCTTTGGAAAAAAAAAAAAAAACTATCAGCCCCAACTTATAGAACCAATCCTCTATCTTTTTCTGTCTTTGTTTGAAGCCTGTTGAGCTCTTGTTCTTTATTCATCAGTGTGTAGAAGAGAAACTTATATTCCTCTCTTTTGTCTGAATCAAGAATGATGAATACTGCAAGAAATAGGCCTCCTTTCACAGCTTCTCAGTGGCAAGAACTTGAACAACAAGCTCTTGTTTTCAAATACATGGTCTCAGGGACACCGATCCCACCTGATCTCATTTACTCCATCAAAAGAAGCCTAGACTCTTCAATATCTTCAAGGCTTTTTACTCACCATCCGGGTGGTAAGCACGTGAAGAAGAAGCAAGTTCATATTTCTTTTGTTTCAAAGCTTATAGTTCGTTCTATGCTATTTGATATATTACTTTCTGTATGCCTATTATGCAGTGGGATGGGGGTGTTTTGAGATGGGTTTTGGGAGAAAAATTGATCCAGAGCCAGGAAGGTGCAGAAGAACAGATGGTAAGAAGTGGAGATGCTCTAAGGAAGCATATCCAGATTCAAAATACTGTGAAAAACACATGCACAGAGGAAGAAACCGTTCAAGAAAGCCTGTGGAAGTTCCTTCATCAACAAGCAGCATTACCACAAACACCTCGCAAGCAATCTCACCATATAGCCTTAACAGAGGTCTTTCCATGATGAGCAGCAACCCCAATAACAACGCCACATCCTCAATCTCTTCTTCCTCTTTCCCATTCTCCGAATCATCATCCCAATATCCTTACCAAAATTCTTCTCTTAATCCCTTCTTTTACACCCATTCAACCTCTTCGAGACCTCCTGATTCTGATTTCTCATCTCAAAACAACACTACCCATCAGCTATTTTTGGACTCTGGATCTTATTCTCATGATGAAAAAGACTATAGGTTTGTGTAAAACAAAAAAGTTGGCAACTTTGTTCTTTCTCTTTGGTTAGATGGTGACCTTCTTTTTTATTTTTGATTTTGACTTTATTCTTTCAAGCAGAAATATTCATGTGGACGAAAGGGCATTTTTCCCAGAAGCTTCAGGGTCTGCAAGAAGCTTCCACGACTCATACCACGAATTATCTATGAGCTCCTACAATAAATCCTATTCAAGCTCGCAGCAGTTTCAAAGCCTCAGTGATAATGACAGTAATCCAAGGCAACAAGAAGAGCAACATTGTTTTGTTCTAGGAACCGACTTCAAATCACCAAGACCAAGCAAAAGTGAGAAAGAGACTAGCACTGAAACTGCCCAGAGACCACTTCACCACTTCTTTGGGGATCAGTGGACTCAAAAGAACACAGATTCTTGGCTCGATCTCGCTTCCAACTCCAGAATCCCCACAGGTGATGATCATTATTACTGTGCTAGTTCTTTAAATGCCCCACCTCTTAACTGTTCTATAGAACCAAACCAAAAAAAAAAAAAACCAATTTTTACATTCAATACCATCCTTCTAGTTAAATTAATAAAGAAAACCCATCATCAATATAAGATTTTTCTTAAAGTAATTGTATTATTTAGCCTCTTCCTTTTCTTCCTCTACAGATGAATGACGTTTTGGTCATGCGTGATGATAATGGACACGGCCGAGAGAGAGAGAGATAAAGATGAAAGGTCTGGTGGCTAGGGGAGCTTACCTTTGATAAAGCAGCAATGTTTGTTATGGAGGAATGTGGGGGCCCACACTTGGATTTGTGTCTTTACTTTAGGTTGATATCTAAATATACTTTCTTGCTTCCCTCTGAAGAAAACATGTCTCCTATTTGCGCACACTCTGTGTGTGTGTTGATTTTGTTTGACTGAGTTGTGTGGACCGGAGGGAAATTAAAGAAAGGAAGCAACTTCAGTTGTTTGTGTGAAGTTCTGCACTTTGCTTTCCAATTCAAATTGCCTCTAACTTTTGCTTATTCTCTATATGTTTATGGACCCAAACACAACATGTGCTATCAATATATATATATATATATATATATGTTGTACCTTTACCATAAAATTCTCTGTATCACATCTATATGGACAACTTGACCTCACAGAAGGTTTTGATGCTGCACTTTCAAAACTTGCTATTGCATTGTGCTTTTCAGTGTCCGTCCATTTGAATGAGCAAACCGCATTAATTTACTTTATATTTTTCTTCAATTATAATTTATTCCTGTCTTATTCAAAAATATTATCTAACTTCATATACATACATGCATATATACATATATACATATACATACATATATATACACAGAGAAAAATGTCTCCCACCATCTATTTTCGTGAACATGGTTAATTTTTTTTTTTTTACAGAGTGATTTGTAGAAAATAAATTATTTTTTCTGTTTTTTTTTTGGCCCATGATAGTGTAATATTTTATCCTTATTATATGAAGCTTTGATAATTGTATCAATGTTTGTTACTTATTAAAATGTAATTGGAAGCAAATTTTCTGTTGCTTAAAATAACGTTGGATCGCTCATTTGATGGAGCCATGAAAATGTGCAAATGAGTTAACCGGCCCAATGGATTGGTTATATATATATATATATATATATGGGTTGAAACTCACCAATTGGATTAAGTGAGTTGGCCCACCGAATTTTTTTTTACCAATTAAATATGTACATTGCTTCAACTATTAACATTCGCTCCTTGTACAACGCGCAAGCAATCTTGATTTGACTTTGAATATTATTAGTTATATATTAAAAAAAATAAGAGAGAATTGCTATATAAAAATTATAATATTTTAGATCTCATAACAGTTCCTGTTCGGTGCTAGGCCACTATCACAGTAAACTTTGAAGGATTTCCATACACCGTTGGTCCCAACCAGAAGGGGGGATATCCGATTTTCATTACAATGGAGGAAACATTTCAAATCTATGCCATTAAACTGAATTAGATGATTTAGAGATACTTTTTAAAAGTACATACTAATTTGAGTTAAAGTATATTTTTAATTCTTTAATTTTAGACAAAATTTTATTTTAATCCCTTTATTTTATAAAGTATTTTTTCAATCATTTAATTTTAACATTATTACTTTCATAATAAAAAAAAATTATATTAAAATTTTAAATATTGACAAAATATTATCAAATGTTAATATATTAAGTTTAATTTTTTTAAAATAATAATAATTGTCACAAAAATTATTTAAAACTAATAATATTAGGATTAGAAAACTAAAAAGATGCTTTATAAAATTAAAAGATCAAACTAAAATCTCATATAAAATTCAATGATAAAAAATATTCTTTAACCTATTAATTTGTATCATTAAAATTTAAACTAAATAGTTCAAATTTGTAGTGGAAGTGCAAACATAGTGAAAAGAAACAAAGTCCCCAGTATTAAATAACATCATTGCAATGTTTGGTACCTTGGTATAAAATAAAACTTTAAAAAAAATTGAGAAATGTACCTATCTCTGTTTTTTAAAATGTATTTTCCATTTCTTTTTCAGAAAAGGACTAGTCTACAACAACACAATGTATGATACATTTTCCTAAAGCCAACTTTCTTTCCAATCAATGTTTTCCCTATTCTCTTTATTTTCTTTTGTTAATTACTTAATTAGGATTGTACAACCCTCCACTTCAATCTTGGGAAAGATTCTAGAGGGCTCACATATGCAGCACAAGTTTGAAATTAAAATGTAGCACCACACATCTAAATGACCCAGTCTCTAGATCCTCATTCCCAATTACCACCTAAGTCCAAAACTCTCATATATATATATATATATATATTCTCACACGCATGCTTTATTTTCTCACACACTACTTTTCCAAACCATTTTTCAGGGAGAACAATTTCTCAGATTATGCTTCTGTATTTCTTCCACAATTACGATCAAAGATAGAAGGCATGAAGGAAAAATGACACGCTACGACTTGTTAGAGACATAATGGCAGTTAATGAATCGTCGAATTAAGGAAATGATACCGAAGGACCAGTAATTGGTGAAGAATATTATAAAATTGGATAAAGTGAAAGGCCATCGAATTAAATACGAAATCAGTTTTTTTTTTTTTAAGTCTCAGACGTTTCAATTTCATTTCTCTAATTTCACGAACAACAGTAACCTTATATTCTATAGAATAGGGCAAATTTTGCCTCCGCCACAACTGAATACAATACATCACCAAATCAAACAATTTTTGACCTGGAAGCTATGTCTAAATGCAAATTAACATCTAACTCAACAAACTGTTGAGTTTGGGATTATTTTTCTATAAATTATGTGGCAAGCACAAAATAAAACAAGGTCTGATTTTATATCATGAGGACTAATTTGAAACTCGCATGAAACCAGAGGAGCCAAAAGTTCATTTGAACCAAAGTAAATTCATATACTCCTATTATCCTGTTCACTCACCTGTCCCTAAGCTAGCATGAATTCATACCCAATTCAAAATTATATTTCATTAAGAACATCATGAATCTGAATCAGTACAAGAAAATACATGCATGCCACATCTCTCTCATGATAGCTTTCACAAGATTAATTAAACCTAAGATTCATCACTAAAACAATAATCAGTCAATCTTCTAACACCCAAAAGCCAGTCGGAAACATGATGCTTGTGCTTGACCATCAAAGTAGTACATCTTATAGATGACTCAATCACCCACCAGTCATTTTAATTTTGACTCCAAACACAAGCCACACATTCATCCACCATAGCAGAATTTTACAAAAGGTAAAGCTTCATCAGGGCCGGAAGAATCTCAGGAAGTAGTCATGTCATAGACTGGCACTGAAAATGCGCATTTCCTCGGCATTCACAGTCCATTTCCAGTTAAAGTCACATACAGATACAATAGACCATTCAGACAAAAAATAACACTATTTTTTTCATTTCTTATTTCAACCAAAGTAGTTCAGGAAGTTTGGTTTTGAAATGCTGTATTGCAAAAGGTTTGAGTCCTTACAAGTTATTTATACATACATTATCGCCTCAGAATTCAACAGCAATTCCATCAAGACTTGGTTTCTTAAGAATTATTGTGACATTGCGGGCAAACAAACAATACTACTCCAACTTCATCTAGATAAATTTCTCTTAAATCTCCCATTCAGAAAGACAACCAGGCAGAGAGCAATGGACAAAAGGAAACACAAAAGTCAATATTAGAATGCAAATGGTGAATCCTCGCTGGATAAATATAATACTCCATCTCGGCTATCTAATTCAGCACCAATAATCTTGATAGTAGTACTTGGCTTTTTCAGCCAAAATAGAACAGCAGAACATCACGCCCATTACCAAAGCAAGAGTCAGTGAGTTCAATAACCAAATGATCGATCACACCAAATTTTAATCACTATGTATAATAAAGTCATAAAATTAGGTGCAGATACATCAAAATGGGGGAACAAAAAATCAAATTCTGTCATTGCTAGCTAATTCTTCAAACCTTCCTGGCATCATTGTACAGTTAACATGTTAGAGCAAAAATAAAAAACTATAGAACCAAAGAGGAAGAGGGGACTTCTTTAGACTATGAGCCGTGTAATGAAACAAAGGACAGTAAGTATAAATGTAGGAAGGAACGCATGGAAAACGCCAACTATAAATACCAATATACAGAATGATTCGAGACCCGAGCATTCGTTCCTTGATTCGTTTCTTTCAATCCTTGTTTTCTATGATGTTGTTGCCAGACTCTGGAGAATTTCAATCCAGCCCAATGAAAATAATTGCTAAGAACATTTCGCTCCGAAATTTTCAAGCACTAACTTCAAAGGCATCCTTCGTCCTTAAAAGTTGCCTTCTCTTGAAAACTAAGAAACCAATCACACCAATCTGCATGAGTCCCGCAATACCCGCAAATAGAAGACCGATCTTCTTCCCTCCGTTCATCCGCTGCGATGTTCGCCGCAGGGGAGGCCTATGGTGGGAGCGATTGGGGTTCCCCGCTGAGTTTGCGACCTTCGGTCCTGGGTCCGCATGAGAAAGATTATGGGCCGACTGAGAATGGGAAGGCGGCGGCCGATATTGGTGAGGCGGCGGCGTTAAAGGGGGCGAAGTTGGCCGTCGAAATGGCAGGAGCGTGAATGGAGGTTGCCGTGTCGGAGGTGGCGACTTTAAAGGGGGCAAAGGCGGCGGAGGCAAAGGTGGCGGCTTTAAACTGGACCAAGGATGCGGGGGCCGGGGCAACGGCGGCGGTGAAGGTGACGACCGAGGAGGAGGACGTGGCGATACTGATGTAGAGGGGGCCTGGGACTCGGCAATAACAGAATAAATACTGAAGGTGATGCTGAAAATTATCAAACCCAAGGTCGACAATGTTGAATCCATGGAACAACAAAAAAGGGATTCCCTTTTCAAGGACGATGAATGTCAAAATCAGGGTTTTCAGGGACTTGCCGCATCTAGGTGTATCCACCCTTTCTTCCTTCTTCGTATTTAGCTCCGAATTGAAGATCCTGGCCTCCCAACAGAACTGCCATAGAAACAGAATCCAAGCATACGATCGCTTCGAATCAGGACATTCCCAGCGACAGCTTCCTACTCTGCATAAAGAATTCGAAGAACTGGATCGTATGGGTTTGTCCCCAAACCTCCGGTCAGTTGCTTTTCCGAAGAAGGGGAAGAAAAAACCCACAACCCCAATATTCGAAATCAGGTGGCTAGGGTTTTGTTCTCACGCCCCAGAAAAATGAGGGACCTGAAGAACAAAGAAACGGGTCAAAGAAGGAGGCTGCAAAACAGTGCAAGGTTGAATCAATCCCAACTCAACCACCATAAATGAAGGTCCTTCATGAGAAAGGTGAAAGGGTCAAAGGGAAAATGATCAAGAGAAGCGATAGGTGGAGTAGGATAATAACGGAGGCATTGAATTTGATGTGCAGAGGAAGGACAAACGGGATTGAATTTTGCGCGGAAATTGGCAGCTTTCTCAGAAAATGGAAGATGCACAGCGAGAGAGGGAGGGAGGGTAGGGGATGAGACAGAAAGTCTGCGGGAGATTGAACCGGTTTGGGCTAATTTAGGCGAGTGATGAGCTAGCAACAGCGAATCTTACGCCTGTCATGACTCACTCATGACTTTACACAGACGGAGAAAAACGGGGAATAGAGAGACTAGAGAGAGGGAGGAGGGAGGGAGAGAGAGAAGGTGAGGAGAGGGAGTGATGACATGGCAGCCATGGTGGGCCCAATTCTTACTGAGATGCTGTTCGATTGTATGGGCCCATCTTGGTATAATGGTCTTGGGTGGGTATGAGATAGAGAAGGCCTGGGGTTGAGTACATTGGATCCTTTGAATATTGTATATTAAATTAAGGGTGTTTATAAGATGAGACAGAACCGAAACACTCTCGTCCCATGTCTCGTCCCGAAAAAATAATTAGGACTAAATTTTAGTCCTATGTCCCGTCCCATATCCCGTCCCAAAAAAACGATCAGAACTGAATTTTAGTCTTATGTCCCGTCCCGTTTCGTTAAGAGTCGGGATGGAACAGGGATAAGATCGGGACGTCCCGTCGTCCCGATAAATGCAATAATATCAAAAAAAGATTTGGATAATAACGTTCATTAAAATTTTAAATCATATAATTTATTAAGTTTAAAATCAAAACAATACAAGTACATAAATAATAATAATTTAAAATTAATTATTGAATTGTATTAATCACAACTACACATTATAATAACAAATACAAGTGATCTTTATGCTATAAGATTAGCAATAATAGGCAAGTCAAACATAACATCAAATCATTGTTCTTCTATTTTAGTGAAGATGTACTAAGCTAATTACTCTTCTAAAAATAAAGCAAGAAATACGTTATAAATAAAAGTTATTAAATAGATAAGTATAAGAATAAATTATATTAATATAATTAATATATAATAAAGAAAGATACCTCCATGTTTACTCCATGCCACTAAAATTATATAAAAAAATTTAGTTTTAAATAAGAATTGCAAGTATTAAATTATAATTGATATAATTAATATAATATAAATTATATTAATATAATTAATATATTTAAAATAAAAAATAATATATATAATATTCGGAACGAGACGAGATATCCTGATGGTAATCCCATATCCCATCCCGTCCCGGACCCCTTTCCCGTCTCGTCCCGATTATTTTTAGGTCGAGACAAGACCCGTCCTAATATGATCGAGACAATACCGGACCAATCGAGATGGGTTCAGACTGAATAATTTAATAATTAAATTACTGATGCTGATACTGTATATTAAATTAAAGGATAAGCTTCATTTTTACCTTTAAAACATTTTAGTAGGAGCATCTAATGACTTAAAGTCATTATTATAATAATATTATCTTTTAAGTAATTAAAACATAATAATTTTGCCCCGACATTAAATCTTAGTAAACACTTGTTAGTTGAAACTCACTTTCTGAAACACGTGGCAATGACTTGACCTATTACATCTACATCGTCTATTCTACTACAATTTCCATTCTTGTTCTTCTTCTCCCTCTTCACCCCTTCCATTTTTGTCTCTCTCTTCCCTTTCCTGTCTTCTCTTCTCATCCGTTCACTTTCTCCTAGAGAAAGGCAGCCATATGGAAATTAGAACAAGGAATAGCAAATGAAAGAGCAAGAAAGTGAAAAAGCTAGGATCAGTCGGGGGATTAATGTAACAAATCAAGTCACCTACCACATGAAGAAGAAGAAGAATCCAGTCACCAATGCTGAATACTTACAAAAAACCAACCCTAGCCACTTTCACTTTCTTGTAAAACAAAAAAGAAAGAAACAAACAAAACGACAACAGCGTTGATAAGGGCATAGGCGACAGCGAGAGGATCGAGTTGGAATAGACCTCACCTGGCAGAATCACATCCCTCAACAAAAGAGAAGGCAACGGTGAGGCAAAGTTAGAGCGAAGTGTCTTTGCTCAACGCTAATAAGCAAAGGACGGGACGAAGCTACCTTTCCCAAATAAGGTTGTCGTGATCAGCAAAAACTCTGATCAGCTTAACAAAAAGGAAGGAAGCATTGTGAGAGTCATGCAAGAGCCTACGGATGAAAGGAATGGAGGAGGAGAAGGCGGTGGCACGTGATACTCTATGTGGAATAAACTGCGAAACAAAGAGGTAGAGGGAGAGGCTTATAAATGATTTCATTCGACCCTTCCTTGCTCATCCAAGCTGCCTCCTTCTTATCCTTATAAACTCTATTTGAGTGATACATATGCAAAGCCATTATCTTCATCGCTATCTGCTAGAGTTTTGCCAATCTTGTCAGTGAGCATGGAGATAAGGAGAAGGGTCAAACAAAAGAGGGGTTAGATCACGTGGCTGGGTTAAACTTTTTCCTCTCGCTAACTTGACAGTCAACATCTAAGACTTAACATTGGCGGTAAAATTGCTCCATTTAATTGGACAACATTACTATGATAAGGATTTTAAGCCATTGGATGTTTCTATCAAAATACTTTAATGAAAAGAATGAACCTTTATCTTAAACTAAATTCTTGAAATATTAGTTGGCATTGAAAAATTATAAATTTTTAAGGGTAACTTTCAACTTTAAATGTCAGAGAGAGCATTTACTAAAGTATTAAACTACACATTGACTGTTTACAAATAAATGACTTCTTGACATTTTTATAAATATATGGATAGAAGGTAGTAATTTTAAAAATAATAAAATTCTATTTAAAATTAATTATAATTACATTTAAATTAGGAATATCTAATAATCTGAAAATAATAATAATTTTCCTTTTTTTAAAAAAAAGTTAACGTTTTTACCAGCACTAATTGGGTTCAATGAAATGGAACTACTAATATTACTTTACCTTCATTTAGGACCTCACTTGAACCGGTAGCATACGAATTGATTCTTAATAAAAGAAAACATCGGAATGTCAAAAATAGATCTGATTCAAGAAAAAGTGAAAAACCCAGTGAACACCATATTTTAGGTGGAGTAAGTTTAAAAAAAAAAAATGTTTCTCACAAAACCATACCACCTAAACTTTTGAGATAGATAACCAATTTATAAAAATGGGAAAATTAGATTAGTTATTTGTAAATAAAATATACTCCATATTTGTTTCCTAAAATAATGTTATGATCCAGCCCAATCATCAAGAGGCTAGTACGTCCAAGACAAATATGGGCTTAAAACAGAGTAACACGCGTCCGAGTATTATTATGCATGAGGAGCCTGTGCATCGTAGCTCAAGGATGAGAAAGAGTACGTGGAAGGTGAGAGAGAATGCAGCTACTTAAGGAAGAGGTAGGAGCAGTAGAGAGGCATTGAAGATTGTGGATCATTTATCTCTCTCTGACGTTATTTCTCTCTCTTTTCTGTTATTTCCCTTCTGAATATTCTCTCTATCATTTCAGTTATTTTTCTCCTTTAGAATGTGTATTGTTGTGACTGTGATTAGCTAAATAATACCATAGCAAAAATTGTGTATTCCATTATGTTAGAATTCTTGTTCATTCATAACAATTTGGTGCTCTCGTTGCCTCCTGTCGTTCAGTTATGACAGATGGTACGCGTCTCAAGGAACAGGCGGCTGAGCTAAAATGTTTGTCTGATTGTCTTGACAAACGTGATCAGCATGATCAGGAACACAATGCTTTTACAGATTCTCACTTGGACAAGATGGAGTCTTCCATACGTTCTTTCTCTGTACAGATGGAGGCGTTTGGTCATCGTTTCGACCAGTTTATAGAATCTCGACGAGTTGTTCTTGGGTAGCAGTTCATCGTCTGGCCAACCTCTATCACATCCACCTCTTCAGCCACTTCAGTTGCGTCAAGTGAAGCTTGATTTTCCACGCTTTGACGGTTCTGAGCCTCTTAACTGTATCTTTCGTGCTGAGCAATTTTTTCATTATTATGACACATCAAATGAGTATCATTTAATTTCTTCAGTGCATTTTGATGGGCCAGTTATTCCTTGGTTCCAGATGTTACAGAAGTCACATCAAATCCATACCTAGGTAGAATTAATGCAAGCTTTAGAGGATCATTTTGGTCCCTCTAAGTTTAAACTGTGTTCGTGCTAAGCTTTTCAAGTTGGTATAGACTGATACTTTTACAGTTTATTATCAAGATTTTATGGCGTTGGCTAATTTGTGAGGGTTTAGATGATACCGCTCTCTTGGACTGTTTTATTAGTGGCCTTAAATCTAAGTTGCCACGTGAGGTTTTGGCTAAAGAACCTCTTACGTTGTTACATGCTACTGCTCTGGCATGATTATATGCCGATAAGGGTATTGACACTACTCAACCGACTAGACCACGTTGGAATGCCCCTGTTTTTAGTGTACTTACTTCTTCAAAATCTACCCCTGTTATGTCACTACCAGTAGTGTCTTCTTCTAGCTCCGCGAGTATGGGATTTATTTCGAAATTGGCGACCACACCATTATTATCAATGCCCCCTACTAAGCTTCAGCGCCCTATCCGTCATATTTCTCCAGCTGAAATGCAACTTTGACGTGAAAAAGGGCTCTGTTACAATTGTGATGAGAAGTTTTCCTAGAATCATAAGTGTCCAAATCGACAGTTGCTTATGATGATCACTAATCTGGATGAGGTCGAGGATCATGTACAGCTCAAGATTCTACCTGAATCACCTGTTCTTCAGAGTAATGTTGAAGCTGATGTGACAGTTTCTCTCTATCTAAGGTGTTGTGAATGGAAAGTAAATTCAAATTTTATTGGATGGTGGGGCTTCCGATAATTTCATTCACCCTCATATTGCACATCATCTTAAACTTCCAATTGAATCTCTTCTTGGACCTTTATGGGTTCAGATTGGAGATGGATTTAAGATGTCTGGTGATGGGTACATACATAATATTCTCCTTACGATTCATGGCCACTCTTTGAATTTAGATGTTTATGTGCTAGCTATCACAGGTTTGGACATGGTTATTAGGTCTCAATGGTTGACATCGTTAGGTGAACACTTAGTAAATTATTCTTCTGCTATATTGAAATTTTTACATGGGTGGCAAATTTGTCATTTTTCAAAGCCATCATAGTCAAGCCCAACAACAAATTCAATTACATCAACTTCGTCGTCTTTCTACTACAAAAGCGATGATCAAAATTTATCTTTTGCAATGTGAAGTTGTATCTGAGCCTACAAAACTTTTAGGTATACTTCCAGAAGACTAGCCATCGAATTTATTAGCTTTGTTACACAAATTCAATGACGTTTTCCAGCATCTGAAAGGATTACCACATCCTCAAAATCATGATCATGCTATTCGGTCACAGCCTGGGACACTACCTATTAAGGTGCGATTGTATCGTTATCCAGTGGCGTAGAAAACAGAGATAGAATGGCAGGTCAAAGAGATGCTTCAGGAAGGGTTAATACAACGCAGTTAAAGTCCATTTTCTGCGCTAGTAATTTTGGTTCGCAGAAGGATGGAACTTGGCATTTTTATACTGATTATCGTGCTCTTAATGCTGTCGCGATCAAAGACCTTACCCTATGCCAATGGTGGACGAACTCCATGGTTCCCAGTTTTACTCAAAGATTGATCTTCGTGCCGGTTATCATCAAATATTAGTGAAACCTGAAGATCAATATAAGACTGCTTTTCATACTCATCATGGCTTGTACGAGTAGGTAGTAATGCCTTTTGGCTTGACCGATGCTCCGGCATCATTTCAGGCATTGATGAACGACGTATTTCGGCCATATCTCAGAAAATTCATTTTAGTATTTGTTGATGACATATTAATCTATAGTGACAGTTGGGCTCACCATATGAACCACCTTGCTATTGCTTTAGATTTGTTGGCCCAGAATCATTTGTTTGCCAAGCTTTCTAAGTGTGTATTTGGTCAATCTAGAGTGGAGTATTTGGGTCACTACGTCTGTAAAAAGGGTGAAATGGGATCACAGAAAGGTCGAGGCAGTGTTAGTGTGGCCCATACCTACTAATTTCTTGCAATTAAGACATTTTTAGGTTTAAAAACGGGCTACTACAGACATTTTATTTGTACTACTGCTCAGTTAGCAAGCCCACTCACACACTTGTTACAACGAGATGCTTTTCATTGGAGTATTGAGCTCGAGGTGCTTTTCACTGGAGTATTGAAGCTCAAGATGCTTTTTTTGATTCTCTTAAATAGGCCATCATGTCTACACCAGTGTTAGCATTACCTAATTTTACTCGGCCATTTATATTGGAAACAGATGCATCAGGTTTGGGCGTCGGAGCTATTCTAAGTCAAGACGGGCATCCCATAGCCTCTTTCTCTAAAAGTTGTCACCATGTATGAAAGCAAAATTAGCTTATGCTCGTGAGCTTTATGCTATTTTAGAAGCTGTCATAAAATTTTGCCATTATTTATATGGCAACAGATTTATAATTCAAACTAATCGTCAGAGTTTATGGCACCTTACGTCTTAGAGTATACTGACTCCGGAACAACAAGAATGCCTTCCTAAGCTACTGGGGTAATGATTTTAAATAGAATTTCGGAGGGTAAATCAAATATTGCAGTTGATCCACTATCTCGATTCACTTTGCAAGCAATGTCTATTGTTCAATCTGAGTCAGAACAACTTATACTGGACCAACTTTGACAAGAGCCTGATATTCAACACAAATTCAAGGTGTCTTGATAACGCTAGTGTTATGGTGGGGTATGCTATTCGAAATGGTATCTTGTTTTATAAGGACAGAGTAGTGATTCCAGTCTTGGCTACAATATTACAAAGATGATTTTATAGGAATTTTCATTCCTCACCTATAGGTGGACACGTGGCATCCTCAAAACCTTGTCCAGAATAGCTCTATATTTTACATGCCTAATATGAAATGTGATGTGCAAAGGTATATATCACAATGTATTGTTTGTCAACAAAGAAATCATCTAATTTGAAATCTGTTGGTCTGTTGTGGCCTTTACCATTCTTTCTAATGTGTGGGACAAGGTGGCTATGGATTTTTATTGGTCTACCTACGATGAAGGGTTATTCAGTTATTATGGTGGTTATTGATAGATTGACAAAATATGCCCACTTGTTTCTTTAAGGGAAAATTACACAGCCATTCAGGTTGCTAAAGCATTTGTGCAGCGTATTGTGAAATTACACAGTATTCCTAAGGCAATAGTGTCAGACCGAGACCATGTTTTTACTAGTTCATTCTAGCAGCATCTTTTTCGATTGCAGGGAACACAATTGAGGATGAGTTCATCTTATCACCCACAATCTGATGGCCAATCCGAAGTATTGAATAGATGCTTAGAAATGTATTTGTGGTGTTTTGCTATGGATAATCCACGATCATGGTTAAGTTCTTACCATGGGTTGAATTTTCATATAATACTGCTTTTCATACGGCTATAAAGTATGTCACCATTTAAAACTCTATATGATCAGGACCCACCATCCTTGCTCAAGGTTGAAGTTGATGATGGAACACCTTGGATGTGCAATGTCAGTTGGT
>NW_026557472.1:15000-20890 GCF_029017545.1 Prosopis cineraria | reverse complement strand
GCGCAAGGTCCGGCACGTCCCGACAGGCCCCTGGCACGTCCATGGCAAGTCCTGGCACTGTCCCGCCTTGCCACGGGCAAGGTCCGGGCCTGCCAACGGGCAAGTCCCGGCACGTCACGGGCAAGTCCGGGCAAGTCCTGGTGCGTCCGGACCTGCCACGGGCAAGTCCGTTGGCACGTCCAGGGCAAGTCCGGGAACGTCCTGGCACGTCCAGGGCAAGTCCGGGCACGTCCAGGGCACGTCCGGGAACGTCCCTGGCACGTCCAGGGCAAGTCCGGGCACGTCCAGGGCAAGTCCTGGCACGTCCAGGGCAAGTCCGGGCACGTCCAGGCCTGCCCACGGGCCAAGTCCCTGGCACGTCCAGGGCAAGTCCTGGCACGTCCAGACCTGCACGGGCAAGTCCAGGCACGTCCTGGGCACGTCCTTGGCACGTCCAGACCTGCCACGGGCAAGTCCTGGCGGTTGCAAAAAGAGTCCTACCCGTACCAAAATGAAATCTACTCGTTACATTTGTGATTTCTTGGTTTTATTAACTCAAACTCATCCCCCTGACATGTTTGGGGGTCCGGCTGCCGGAGCCGCCGCCCGTGGCGCCCGTGGAGGCCGCACTCTTCGGAGCAATCAAAAAATCCTAGAAAATTCTGTGGGTGTCCAAAAATTATGAAACTTGGCAGAGTTCATCCTCATATCATGCCTAAGAAGCCTGCAAAAAATCGCGCGAATCGGAGGTCTCTAGGTCCCTCAAAAGGGGCGTTGTCGTTTGAGCGAAAAGTATGTCTGTTCGTGCCAGAGTGAAAAAAGCCCATATTGCTCTTTAGGGGGGGGCACCCAGCCCCGGGGGGGTTCCCACCCTACTTTTTTGTGGACCCTCAAGAACCACGCGCGCGCGCTCAGCGCTCAGCGCTTAAGCGCTTTAGCGCGTTGCGCGATGCGCGTTTAATAAATATATAATGGAGGTCCGGGCAAAGCTTGGGCAAAACCCGGGCAAGCGTGTGGCAAATGTTGGCATGGTCCGGGCAAGCGCGTGGCATGGTCCGGGCGAGAGCATGTGGCAAGGTCCGGGGGAGCTCGGGCTCAGCCTCGGGCAAGCGTTGGCAAGGTCCGGGCAACGCCCGCGGCCTGTGTTGGGAAGGTCGTCGTAACTGTTGGCAAGCCCCGGGCAATGCCCGCGGCCAGTGTGGCAAGGTCCGGGAAAGAGTTGGAAGGTCCGGGCAAAGCCCGTGGCCAGTGTTGGCATGGGGTCGAAGGTCTGGGAAAGCTAGGGGATAACCCCGGGCAAGCGTTTGGCAAGGTCCGGGCAAAGCCCGTGGCCGGTGTTGGAAAGGTACGGGCCAGGGTTGGAAGGTCCGGGAGAGCTCGGGCCAAACCCCGGGCTAGCGCTGGCAAAGGTCCGGGAGAGAGTTGGAAGGTCCGGGCAAAGAACCCGTGGCCTGTGTTGGGAAGGTCGTCGCAATTGTTGGCAAGCCCCGGGCGACGGCCGCGGCCAGTGTTGTCATGGTCCGGGCGAGCGGTGTGGCAAGGTCCGGGCAAAGCCCGTGGCCGGTGTTGGCATGGTACGGGCATGGGGGTGAAGGTCTGGGAAAGCTAGGGATAACCCCGGGCAAGCGTTGGCAAGGTCCGGGCAAAGCCCGTGGCCGGTGTTGGCAAGGTACGGGCAAGGGTTGTAAGGTCCGGGAGAGCTGGGGCCAAACCCCGGGCTGGCGCTGGCAAGGTCCGGGCAAAGCCCGTGGCTGTGTTGGGAAGGTCGTCGCAATGTTGGCAAGCCCGGGCGACGGCCGCGGCCAGTTTTGGCATGGTCCGGGCGAGCGTTGTGGCAAGGTCCGGGCAAAGCCCGTGGCCGGTGCTGGCATGGTACGGGCATGGGGTGGAAGGTCTGGGAAAGCTAGGGGATAACCCCGGGCAAGCGTTGGCAAGGTACGGGCAAGGGTTGGAAGGTCCGGGAGAGCTCGGGCAAACCCCGGGCTAGCGTTGGCAAGGCCGGGCAAAGCCCGTGGCCTGTGTTGTCAAGGTCATCGCAACTGTTGGCAAGGCACGGGAAAAGCTCGGGCAAAACCTCGAGCAAGCGTGTGGCAAATGCTGGCATGGCCCGGCCAAGGAGGTGCAAGGTCCGGCACGTCCAAGGCAAGTGCGGGCACGTCCGGACCTGCCACGGGCAAGTCCGGGCACGTCCTGGTACGTCCGGCCCCGCCACGGGCAAGTCCCGGCACGTCCAGGGCAAGTCCAGGCACGTCCTGGTGCGTCCGTGGCAGGTCCAGGCACGTCCCGGCACGTCCAGGGCAAGTCCCGGCACGTCCGGGCAAGTCCTGGCACGGCCTGGTGCGTCCGGACCTGCCACGGGCAAGTCCTGGCACGTCCGGGGCAAGTCCTGGCACGTCCTGGTGCGTCCCGGGCAAGTCCTGGCACGTCCAGACCTGCCACGGGCAAGTCCAGGCGCGTCCCGGCACGTCCTGGCACGTCCAGACCTGCCACGGGCAAGTCCTGGCACGTCCAGACCTGCCACGGGCAAGTCCTGGCGGTGCAAAAAGAGTCCTACCCGTACCAAAATGAAATCTACTCGTTACATTTGTGATTTCTTGGTTTTATTAACTCAAACTCATCCCCCTTGACATGTTTGGGGGTCCGGCTGCCGGAGCCGCCGCCCGTGGCGGCCCGTGGAGGCCGCACTCTTCGGGCAGCAATCAAAAAATCCTAGAAAATTCTGTGGGTGTCCAAAAATTATGAAACTTGGCAGAGTTCATCCTCATATCATGCCTAAGAAGCCTGCAAAAAATCGCGCGAATCGGAGGTCTCTAGGTCCCTCAAAAGGGGCGTTGTCGTTTGAGCGAAAAGTATGTCTGTTCGTGCCAGAGTGGAAAAGCCCATATTGCTCTTTAGGGGGGGGGCACCCAGCCCCGGGGGGGGTCCCACCCTACTTTTTTGTGGACCCTCAAGAACCACGCGCGCGCGCTCAGCGCTCAGCGCTTAAGCGCTTTAGCGCGTTGCGCGATGCGCGTTTAAATATATAATGGAGGTCCGGGCAAAGCTTGGGCAAACCCCGGGCAAGCGTGTGTGGCAAATGTTGGCATGGTCCGGGCAAGCGCGTGGCATGGTCCGGGCGAGCATGTGGCAAGGTCCGGGGGAGCTCGGGCTCAGCCTCGGGCAAGCGTTGGCAAGGTCCGGGCAACGCCCGCGGCCTGTGTTGGGAAGGTCGTCGTAACTGTTGGCAAGCCCCGGGCAATGCCCGCGGCCAGTGTTGGCAAGGTCCGGGAAAGAGTTGGAAGGTCCGGGCAAAGCCCGTGGCCAGTGTTGGCATGGGGTCGAAGGTCTGGGAAAGCTAGGGGATAACCCCGGGCAAGCGTTTGGCAAGGTCCGGGCAAAGCCCGTGGCCGGTGTTGGAAAGGTACGGGCAAGGGTTGGAAGGTCCGGGAGAGCTCGGGCCAAACCCCGGGCTAGCGCTGGCAAAGGTCCGGGAGAGAGTTGGAAGGTCCGGGCAAAGCCCGTGGCCTGTGTTGGGAAGGTCGTCGCAATTGTTGGCAAGCCCCGGGCGACGGCCGCGGCCAGTGTTGTCATGGTCCGGGCGAGCGTGTGGCAAGGTCCGGGCAAAGCCCGTGGCCGGTGTTGGCATGGTACGGGCATGGGGTGGAAGGTCTGGGAAAGCTAGGGGATAACCCCGGGCAAGCGTTGGCAAGGTCCGGGCAAAGCCCGTGGCCGGTGTTGGCAAGGTACGGGCAAGGGTTGTAAGGTCCGGGAGAGCTGGGGCCAAACCCCGGGCTGGCGCTGGCAAGGTCCGGGCAAAGCCCGTGGCCTGTGTTGGGAAGGTCGTCGCAATTGTTGGCAAGCCCGGGCGACGGCCGCGGCCAGTTTTGGCATGGTCCGGGCGAGCGTGTGGCAAGGTCCGGGCAAAGCCCGTGGCCGGTGCTGGCATGGTACGGGCATGGGGTGGAAGGTCTGGGAAAGCTAGGGGATAACCCCGGGCAAGCGTTGGCAAGGTACGGGCAAGGGTTGGAAGGTCCGGGAGAGCTCGGGCAAACCCCGGGCTAGCGTTGGCAAGGCCCGGGCAAAGCCCGTGGCCTGTGTTGTCAAGGTCATCGCAACTGTTGGCAAGGCACGGGAAAAGCTCGGGCAAAACCTCGAGCAAGCGTGTGGCAAATGCTGGCATGGCCCGGCCAAGGAGGTGCAAGGTCCGGCACGTCCAAGGCAAGTGCGGGCACGTCCGGACCTGCCACGGGCAAGTCCGGGCACGTCCTGGTACGTCCGGCCCCGCCACGGGCAAGTCCCGGCACGTCCAGGGCAAGTCCAGGCACGTCCTGGTGCGTCCGTGGCAGGTCCAGGCACGTCCCGGCACGTCCAGGGCAAGTCCCGGCACGTCCGGGGCAAGTCCTGGCACGGCCTGGTGCGTCCGGACCTGCCACGGGCAAGTCCTGGCACGTCCGGGGCAAGTCCTGGCACGTCCTGGTGCGTCCCGGGCAAGTCCTGGCACGTCCAGACCTGCCACGGGCAAGTCCAGGCGCGTCCCGGCACGTCCTGGCACGTCCAGACCTGCCACGGGCAAGTCCTGGCACGTCCAGACCTGCCACGGGCAAGTCCTGGCGGTGCAAAAAGAGTCCTACCCGTACCAAAATGAAATCTACTCGTTACATTTGTGATTTCTTGGTTTTATTAACTCAAACTCATCCCCCTTGACATGTTTGGGGGTCCGACTGCCGGAGCCGCCGCCCGTGGCGGCCCGTGGAGGCCGCACTCTTCGGAGCAATCAAAAAATCCTAGAAAATTCTGTGGGTGTCCAAAAATTATGAAACTTGGCAGAGTTCATCCTCATATCATGCCTAAGAAGCCTGCAAAAAATCGCGCGAATCGGAGGTCTCTAGGTCCCTCAAAAGGGGCGTTGTCGTTTGAGCGAAAAGTATGTCTGTTCGTGCCAGAGTGGAAAAAGCCCATATTGCTCTTTAGGGGGGGGCACCCAGCCCCGGGGGGGGTCCCACCCTACTTTTTTGTGGACCCTCAAGAACCACGCGCGCGCGCTCAGCGCTCAGCGCTTAAGCGCTTTAGCGCGTTGCGCGATGCGCGTTTAAATATATAATGGAGGTCCGGGCAAAGCTTGGGCAAAACCCCGGGCAAGCGTGTGGCAAATGTTGGCATGGTCCGGGCAAGCGCGTGGCATGGTCCGGGCGAGCATGTGGCAAGGTCCGGGGGAGCTCGGGCTCAGCCTCGGGCAAGCGTTGGCAAGGTCCGGGCAACGCCCGCGGCCTGTGTTGGGAAGGTCGTCGTAACTGTTGGCAAGCCCCGGGCAATGCCCGCGGCCAGTGTTGGCAAGGTCCGGGAAAGAGTTGGAAGGTCCGGGCAAAGCCCGTGGCCAGTGTTGGCATGGGGTCGAAGGTCTGGGAAAGCTAGGGGATAACCCCGGGCAAGCGTTTGGCAAGGTCCGGGCAAAGCCCGTGGCCGGTGTTGGAAAGGTACGGGCAAGGGTTGGAAGGTCCGGGAGAGCTCGGGCCAAACCCCGGGCTAGCGCTGGCAAAGGTCCGGGAGAGAGTTGGAAGGTCCGGGCAAAGCCCGTGGCCTGTGTTGGGAAGGTCGTCGCAATTGTTGGCAAGCCCGGGCGACGGCCGCGGCCAGTGTTGTCATGGTCCGGGCGAGCGTGTGGCAAGGTCCGGGCAAAGCCCGTGGCCGGTGTTGGCATGGTACGGGCATGGGGTGGAAGGTCTGGGAAGCTAGGGGATAACCCCGGGCAAGCGTTGGCAAGGTCCGGGCAAAGCCCGTGGCCGGTGTTGGCAAGGTACGGGCAAGGGTTGTAAGGTCCGGGAGAGCTGGGGCCAAACCCCGGGCTGGCGCTGGCAAAGGTCCGGGCAAAGCCCGTGGCCTGTGTTGGGAAGGTCGTCGCAATTGTTGGCAAGCCCCGGGCGACGGCACGGCC
>NW_026557472.1:0-2500 GCF_029017545.1 Prosopis cineraria | reverse complement strand
CGCCCGTGGCGGCCCGTGGAGGCCGCACTCTTCGGAGCAATCAAAAAATCCTAGAAAATTCTGTGGGTGTCCAAAAATTATGAAACTTGGCAGAGTTCATCCTCATATCATGCCTAAGAAGCCTGCAAAAAATCGCGCGAATCGGAGGTCTCTAGGTCCCTCAAAAGGGGCGTTGTCGTTTGAGCGAAAAGTATGTCTGTTCGTGCCAGAGTGGAAAAAGCCCATATTGCTCTTTAGGGGGGGGCACCCAGCCCCGGGGGGGTCCCACCCTACTTTTTTGTGGACCCTCAAGAACCACGCGCGCGCGCTCAGCGCTCAGCGCTTAAGCGCTTTAGCGCGTTGCGCGATGCGCGTTTAAATATATAATGGAGGTCCGGGCAAAGCTTGGGCAAAACCCCGGGCAAGCGTGTGGCAAATGTTGGCATGGTCCGGGCAAGCGCGTGGCATGGTCCGGGCGAGCATGTGGCAAGGTCCGGGGGAGCTCGGGCTCAGCCTCGGGCAAGCGTTGGCAAGGTCCGGGCAACGCCCGCGGCCTGTGTTGGGAAGGTCGTCGTAACTGTTGGCAAGCCCCGGGCAATGCCCGCGGCCAGTGTTGGCAAGGTCCGGGAAAGAGTTGGAAGGTCCGGGCAAAGCCCGTGGCCAGTGTTGGCATGGGGTCGAAGGTCTGGGAAAGCTAGGGGATAACCCCGGGCAAGCGTTTGGCAAGGTCCGGGCAAAGCCCGTGGCCGGTGTTGGCAAGGTACGGGCAAGGGTTGGAAGGTCCGGGAGAGCTCGGGCCAAACCCCGGGCTAGCGCTGGCAAAGGTCCGGGAGAGAGTTGGAAGGTCCGGGCAAAGCCCGTGGCCTGTGTTGGGAAGGTCGTCGCAATTGTTGGCAAGCCCCGGGCGACGGCCGCGGCCAGTGTTGTCATGGTCCGGGCGAGCGTGTGGCAAGGTCCGGGCAAAGCCCGTGGCCGGTGTTGGCATGGTACGGGCATGGGGTGGAAGGTCTGGGAAAGCTAGGGGATAACCCCGGGCAAGCGTTGGCAAGGTCCGGGCAAAGCCCGTGGCCGGTGTTGGCAAGGTACGGGCAAGGGTTGTAAGGTCCGGGAGAGCTGGGGCCAAACCCGGGCTGGCGCTGGCAAGGTCCGGGCAAAGCCCGTGGCCTGTGTTGGGAAGGTCGTCGCAATTGTTGGCAAGCCCGGGCGACGGCCGCGGCCAGTTTTGGCATGGTCCGGGCGAGCGTGTGGCAAGGTCCGGGCAAAGCCCGTGGCCGGTGCTGGCATGGTACGGGCATGGGGTGGAAGGTCTGGGAAAGCTAGGGGATAACCCCGGGCAAGCGTTGGCAAGGTACGGGCAAGGGTTGGAAGGTCCGGGAGAGCTCGGGCAAACCCCGGGCTAGCGTTGGCAAGGCCCGGGCAAAGCCCGTGGCCTGTGTTGTCAAGGTCATCGCAACTGTTGGCAAGGCACGGGAAAAGCTCGGGCAAAACCTCGAGCAAGCGTGTGGCAAATGCTGGCATGGCCCGGCCAAGGAGGTGCAAGGTCCGGCACGTCCAAGGCAAGTGCGGGCACGTCCGGACCTGCCACGGGCAAGTCCGGGCACGTCCTGGTACGTCCGGCCCCGCCACGGGCAAGTCCCGGCACGTCCAGGGCAAGTCCAGGCACGTCCTGGTGCGTCAGTGGCAGGTCCAGGCACGTCCCGGACGTCCAGGGCAAGTCCCGGCACGTCCGGGGCAAGTCTGGCACGGCCTGGTGCGTCCGGACCTGCCACGGGCAAGTCCTGGCACGTCCGGGGCAAGTCCTGGCACGTCCTGGTGCGTCCCGGGCAAGTCTGGCACGTCCAGACCTGCCACGGGCAAGTCCAGGCGCGTCCCGGCACGTCCTGGCACGTCCAGACCTGCCACGGGCAAGTCCTGGCACGTCCAGACCTGCCACGGGCAAAGTCCTGGCGGTGCAAAATGCAAAAAGAGTCCTACCCGTACCAAAATGAAATCTACTCGTTACATTTGTGATTTCTTGGTTTATTAACTCAAACTCATCCCCCTTGACATGTTTGGGGGTCCGGCTGCCGGAGCCGCCGCCCGGGCGGCCCGTGGAGGCCGCACTCTTCGGAGCAATCAAAAAATCCTAGAAAATTCTGTGTGGGTGTCCCAAAATTATGAAACTTGGCAGTTTTCATCCTCATATCATGCCTAAGAAGCCTGCAAAAAACGCGCGAATCGGAGGTCTCTAGGTCCCTCAAAAGGGGGGCGTTGTCGTTTGAGCGAAAAGTATGTCTGTTCGTGCCAGAGTGGAAAAAGCCATATTGCTCTATAGGGGGGGAGCTCCAACCCCCCCTCCCCAGCCAGGGGGCCCGACCCTCCTGGCAGCGTGGGTCCCCCATGTTATTGATGGGGACCCCGGACACCGCGGACCGGCAGGCGGCCGGTGGCCAAACCGTCCGGCGGCGGCCGGCGGCGGCCCTCCGGCCCGACTTTTCCGGCGAAACCCTCAACAATCGAACGTGACGCTCGGCGGGGTTGT
>NW_026557471.1:0-20953 GCF_029017545.1 Prosopis cineraria | reverse complement strand
ATCATATCACTAAGTTCATGTAGACCACTCAAACAAATCGGGCATTATTATTTATAATGTAGCAAATATGTTAATCCTTGCCCGATTCCTTCCCCTACTCAAACTCAACAGTAGAACTTGTAAAATAATAACTATGGGGGTGAGATAAAAATGTCAATAACTAAGATAATCTACAATATCGATTAACATGCTAAATTATAAACAAGTTTTAAAACATACACAACAAACACACCATATAACTCACTACAATAAAAAATACATGATCGTTAATCACTCAATCCTTCAGTACTCCTGACAGAACTGGTAGGTTATTTTATAAAACCAAACTATATGTTTGGTCACCAAGCTCACCATTCATGGTAGGACTACCTAGTTAAGGCATCTGAAACCACTTATGAACTATAGATTCCCCCTATTACGAGTAATTAGGGTGTTATTACTCTAACACCACATCCTATAGATGTTAAGGAGTATAGTATCCAACTCTACACCTTACTAGGTACTCAGGAGCATAACTCCAACATCGCACCCTTTTTAACCACTAAGGAGAAATATAAGCTGCACCTAGCGTCCTCGAGGTGCCAGTAGTGCCATATGACTTAAATTTCTACTAACTCCACTAGGGTGGCCTCCTACCTCTAACATGCCACATTTCACTATATATCTCCACTTGACCATGGATAACTACATTTTAAACAAACATAATGAATCTTACTACTTGCTTCAAAAACCATGAAATTTCACAATCAATACTCCACACATTTTCTAAAATATTTAACTTTACAAAATTTATATATGTATATACAACCTATCACAAAACAACTTGTGAATAGCTTATACAAGGTAATAAAAATTGTAAATTAATCTAGTTACCTTAACCCTTTTCTTACTAAAAGGGTTACTTATGATAAACTAAATCTCTTCTTATGTCAAAGCAAGTTTTTTCACATCACAATTTACAACAACAAGTACTGTATGTTAATTTTCAATTAACACAAGCACTATTAGCTACCGATATCATTCCAATTCTCCCACTTCTCACTCATATTCTTAATAAAGAGGCTTGTCAAGATTATAATTTATTCACACAATCCCCTCAAAGCCTCCCTCTAACTCTATCACAATATAACACTTAATATCTCAAACTTATTACACTTAAAACCCATAATCAAGTTAAGGCTTATTCTAACTTACATCAAACAACAACTAAGCTTCATATTACTACTTATTCAAGATTAAAAAACTTAAATCAAACCTTTAGAGTCACTAAAGTCTTTAAAACGTACACTTATAGCTTAATCCATTTAAAGCAAATTTACTCACTTCACAAATCCAATGAAAATGAGATGTAGAGGTAGAAAAGAAATGTGAAAAGTTACTCAAGAGTTTGAAGGCCCAATTTAGCTTCAAAATTCTCCTAAATTGAAGCCCTAGTAGTGCCTAAATTTCTCCTTCGAGTTCTAAGCTTTTCACAACCAAAATTGCTATTTTTTGATCATTTTCACAATTTTGACTTGTCTGGATGTGCCATGTGCAAGCCACAGCTCACAATGTAATGAGCAAAAAGTCACTTTTGCTCTCCCCGATTTGATCAACTTTCTATCTTAACTTATTTAGAGCTAAATATAACCCAAGAAGCCAATGAGCAACCTAAGAATATAATTAAATTAATTAATTATTTTTAACTAACTTATCCCTTATGCCCCGTTTGGTACGCTGGAAATGGAGACATGGAAATGGAAATGAAATTACAATTCACATTTTTTTTGTTTGGTATGCATGAAATGGATTTTCATGTGGAAATGAAATTCATCAAAATAGGTTGAATTGAATTCCATGATAAGACCCATGGAAATGAGATGGGTTCCATGGAAGTAAATTTTTTTGGACAAAAATAACCTTAGTTACGAAATTATTTAACAGATTTGCCCCTTCATCAATCATTGAAGTAAATCAAAAGTCTTTTTTAGTAAATATGCATATATTAAATAAAAAATATCATAATTAAAAAAAATTGATAGGGGTATTTTAGTAAATTAATTATATAATGCATATATTAAATAAAAAAGTTATCTTAATTTAAAAAAATAGATAGGGGTATTTTAGTAAATTGATTATATAAGTGCATATATTAAATAAAAATATATCATAATTAAAAAAAATTGACAGGGTATTTTAGTAATTGATTATACAGATGCACATATTAAATAAAAAAGTATATCATAATTAAAAAAATTAGATAGGGGTATATTAGTAAATTGATTATATAAATGCATATATTAATTAAAAAATATATCATAATTTAAAAAATAGATAGGGGTATTTTAGTAAATTGATTATAGAAGTGCATATATTAAATAAAAATATATCATAATTAAAAAATTGACAAGGTTATTTTAGTAAATTGATTATATAGATGCACATATTAAATAAAAAAGTATATCATAATTTAAAAAATAGATAAGGGTATTTAGTAAATTGATTATATAAATGTATATATTATATAAAAAGTATATCATAATTAAAAAAATTGACAGGGGTATTTTAGTATATTGATTATATAAATGCATATATTAAATAAAAAGTATATCATAATTTCATGTACATACCAAACATACTTTTAAAACTCACTTCCACCTTCATTTTCATTTCCATATCTATATCCATTTCCATCAAAAATATTTTTAGGATACCAAACGAGGCATTAATTAGCAATTTATTCCAAATTTAAATTTTTTGGATGTTAAAAAAGTTTCAAAAAATGTGCAAAGATTGGAGCAAGGAGGTCCGATGAGTCAACATGTAATATCCTGAATTTTAACTTTGGAAATTTCTACCATTTATAAGGGTATTTTAGTCAAATTAAGTGAATTTTTAGTTAATAATGTTTTAAGGAGACTAATGTAGCTAATGAATTCTTAGATAGCCTTAACAAAGGGCTATATCAAAGTACGAGTAAGCCATGGCATGGAGAGATTCAAATTGAGTGTGGAGTTCTCTATGCCATGCATCGTAGTAGACGAGCCATGCGTTGCAGCGCATGTACAAATTTTTGCATTTATTAGATTGTGAAATCAGATGAAAAATAAGAAGTGGGATAGAAAGAATGCGAAGAGATGATGAGAGACAATGGGAAAGAAGACGCGAGATGTATGTACAAATTTTTGCATCGTCCATTGCGCCGCGGCGTGAGGCATAGAGAGGGGGCGTTTCCCCTCTGTGTGGTCCGCCATGGCAGACAATGCACTGCGTCGTAGCACACTTTGTTTTATGGCCAAAATATTTTATTTTTTATACTATAGCTTGATAAATTTCTTATGCTTCTATTAGCTTATTTAATTTGTTTTAAATTATAGTTTGAGCTCAAATGATCTTTTAAAAAGGGTTTTTCTCGGGATCATGACTTTCTCAAATATTCTTTAACCTTTGGGCTATGATGACCTTTTGCTTTAGGATTAGACTAATCCCAATTATTATAATGATGTTTTGTGTTTGGTGTTCTGTGTGTCTAGTAATGTCAGAGATGACGTTACACAACAATTAATAACGATTGTGCTAGAGCAAAGAGAAGGGATGGAATGCCACATCTTAGTTAAAAATATCTCACTCCTACAAAAATGAGCTTTAGTAACATGCATTTTGTAGTAGTAAATAAAACGCCATTAATTTCAAAGCCAAAATAGAAAGATGGTGTTTCTTATATCAATATCATTGCTTATAAATTATTTTTTTTATTTACAATTTTAAGAAATAAAAAGAGGGGGTGTTTTTTTAAAATGAAATGCCACAATTTCTTATTAATCAACAATGAAGTGGCATTTCAGTAATTAAATGTTACTTCTCTACTTCGTTATTAATTAAGTATTTTTTTAATTAGATCAATATTATTTTATCATAATTATTTAATTACTATAAATATTACATATATATATATATTACTATTTAATAATTAAAAAGCAGGTGGCATTTCCTATATTGGAAATGTCACCTCTCTGATTTTAATTATTTAATAATTATATATTTTAATTACTAATTAAATATATTATTTATAACTTATTTAATAAGTATTTGTTAGTAATTAGAATTTTAATTTGTTTAATAAGTGTTAATAACTAATATATAATATTATTTATTATTTTTAAGTAAAGTCTAGAAATGCCACCTCTTTGATTTTAATTAGTTAATAATTATATATGTTAATTACTAGTTAATTAAATATAATTTATTTGATTAATATTTTTTATTAATATATACTATTATTTAATAATTAATAGAAAAAAGGTGGTGTTTTCAAAGTGAGGAAACGCCAACTCTCTCATTTTTAATTAAATTAGTATTTTTTATTTAATAAGTATTAATAATTAATATGTAATACTATTTATTATTTTTAAGTAAAGAAGTAGCATTTCCCCACGCTGAAAATGCCACCTTCTTGATTTTATCTATTTAATAATTATGTATGTTAATTACTAATTAAATAAATAAATCATAATTTATTTAATTAGTATTAGTTATTAATTAGTATTTTTATATGTTTAATAAGTATTAATAATTAATATATAATATTATTTATTATTTTTAAGTTGAAAGGTGGCAAATGAAAAAGCCACCTCTCTGATTTTAAGTATTTATTAATATATATGATAACTACTAATAAAATTAATTATTTAGTATTTGTTATTAAAATATATTATTATTTAATTGTTAAAAGAAGAGTGGTGGCATTTCTAATGGTGGGGAAATGAAACCCCTCTCATTTTTATTAAATTAATATTTTATTTTATTTAATAAATATCAATAACTAATATATAATAGTATTTATTATTTTTAAATGGAGAGGTGTAGTTTTCTTACATTGAAAACATCACCTCTCTACCCAATTATAAAAGTAAAAGGGCATCATTATCAAGAAAATCTCACATCTCTGATTTTATCTGTTAATTACGAATTATTTATAATTTATTTAATTAATATTTTTTATTAATATATATTATTTAATAATTAAAAAACAGAATGGTGTCATCTCTTTTGTGGGAAACGCCACCTCTCAATTTTATTTAAATTAATATTTTAATTTATTCAATAAATATTAATAATTAATATATCATATTATTTATCATTTTTAAATAGAGAGGTGACATTTTTTCCTCTTTCATT
The DNA here is from genome assembly GCF_029017545.1 of Prosopis cineraria. NCBI lineage: Eukaryota > Viridiplantae > Streptophyta > Magnoliopsida > Fabales > Fabaceae > Prosopis > Prosopis cineraria. Next base: position 15,796 of record NW_026557471.1, on the reverse strand, counting down.
TTAATTATTTAATTCTTATATATTTTAATTACTAATAAATATTAAGAAAATTATAATAAAATAAATATTTAAATTAGTATCAGTAATTAATATATATTATTAATTAATAATTAAAAAACAAGGTGGGGAAACGCCAGCACTCCTTATAAATATTCAATTAAGAATAAATAATTAAAAATACTAACAACTATAATTATAATATTTTGTTATTAATAAAATTTATATTGATTAAAATATAATATCATTAAGTAATATAATATTATTAAATAATTTTAAAAAATTAAATAAAGAGGTGTTAAAATGCATAAAATTTTTTAAATTTTAAAACAGTTGCATATAAAACTCTCATATTTAAAAGTTTAAAATTAACCTTCCTAAGTTTTAAATTTTCTTTTCAAAACCCCTTACTATTAATTATTTTTTTGCCATAAGGGTTAAAATTTAATTTAACTAAAAAAACGTATAAGCTTCAACCACTTTTGTCAAAAGCATTTAATGTTTTTAGTCGTTACTGTGTAAAAGAGGAAGTCTTTGCCGTAAAGCACTGTTCTATTGCCTAATCTACTGGAGAACCTCAAAAAAGCTTGAATATTCAAGGAAACACAAAGCAAGAACGGAACAGATCACAAGGAACCTCCAACAAAAAATTTATGAATCTAATGAATCATTTATAATCCTCAACTATAAATAGACTCATTTATGAAATTTAAAGAGAGGAAAAAAAACGTGAACTAACAAGAACATTCTGCATTTATCTGAGAATTAAAGTTTACCTACCTTTTGTGTATCATTTATTGATAGAGAACTTCATTGATTATATATCTACTCTTAAAGAGAGTTTAAAAGCAATAATAGTTCATTCTTGAACTTACTCTATTTATCCTTGCTTTACATCTTCAAAATAGAGGAACTTAAGCTCAAGGAACTTAAAGAAATTTATCATTACCTTTGTAAGAGGGAGAGTTTCAAACTTATTGAGAAGTCTGTTAATGTACTGAGACAATCAATAGCTCAGATTAATCTTGGTAATATAATTAAAAATTTCAAGAGATTTTTGGGGACTAGACGTAAACTCAAGTGATAGGAGTCGAATCAGGATAAATCACTTATGCCAAGCTTTATTCATCTAACTCTCGTGATTGGTGATTTCGTTCTCTCATCTCACTTATCATTACTGCAATTCATTTAGCCCAATTCACCTTCTCTTGGGGCATTTACACTTCATTTCCTCTTTCGTTTCTTTTTTGTTTTGAGTTTAATTCACACTTTTATTTCTATAGATTCTCGATCACGTGTCACGACACCCGCCACATGCACCGTGACATATGATACACATAAAAATTTGCATGTTCGAGTGACTCGTGAGCCACAGCCATATGGCATAAAGCCATTCCTCCTTGTTTTTTCCCCTTTTCAAGGTTTGGGTGGCTCAACTCTACTCCGAACTCAATCCTAGAGCTGAAATCGCAATTCAAAACAACCATTAGCTCTCTGTAATCACACACTATATTAGTTCACTTGATTAACCTTTAACTTAGCTAATTAGCAATTAATTTTTTAGGATGTTTCAATGATTATACACTAATCTAATATGTTATGTTATATCCAATATGATGGAGATAGTACATTTAGAAAAATTGAGATAACATATTTAAGAAAAAAATAAACTTCAAAAATTCATGGAAAATAGTTTAGACGAGTGTTTGAAACTACTTTTTTATTTTTCAATATGTAAATATTTTAAATATAAATTTATGGTCACAAACAAAAAGAGAACACAAGCATGGAAATAGGGGCATGTTAAACTTTCTTTATTTTTCTAAATAAAATATATTATTCTTTAATGTTAAAAACATGAATATTTGGAAAGTAGAATTTTCTTGGTTATTCATTTACTCAATAATTCAAAAACTAATTACTCCATTGATTCAAAAACTAATTAGTGAATGACATTTAAAATTACACATTCTTCTCATATTTACTTTGATTTAATAGGACTCTCGATTAAAAAATGCTTCTTATTTACACCTTCAAATTAAGGGCATTTTTGAAAAAAATTTAGTAATTATATCTTGAAAGACTTAAAATATCTTATATTTTTAACATGATATTTAAAAAATACATTATAATACTAAATGGAGGGAGTATAAGTTACTAAGTTAGGTTTCCAACTTAAAAACTTGCATTTTTTTTGACAATTTATCACTTCAATCCAGTTAGACAACTTCATTGTACACCTCCTCCACCAAAGAAAGTTCATTAAAAAGGTTAATGAGCAAATAGGATCCTGAATTATTGCTCGAAAATTGCCCTGAATCCTGAACTCTTAAAACATGTAAAATAAACTTTAAACTTCTAAATTTATAGCAAAATAAATGATAACCGCTAATTTTTTAAAAACTATTACTGTCCACACAAGTACTGTTTAGAGTTTATTTTTTTATGAATTTAACCATGACTATCACAGTACCTACGTGGACAATAATGGTGTTAAAAAGTTAGCGGTCAAGGTTTGTTTTACTATAAATTTAAAAGTTTAGAGTTTATTTTATATATTTTAAGAGTTTAGAGTCTAAGATGATTTTCAAACAAGAGTTTAGGGTTCTATTCACTTATTAACCCTGTAAAAAATGAACCATATAATTCATAAATGGTTAATGAGCAAAATAAATCCTGAAGTATTGCTTGGAAAGCACCTTTAACCCTAAACTTTTAAAATGTGTAAATTAAACCTTAAATTTTTAAATTCATAGCAAAATGGACCCTAACCGTTAATTTCTTTTAATGTTGTTACTGTTCACATGGTACTGTTCATCTATGGGCCCCAGTTAACATTAACATGTCATTGTCGATTAGTACCACAAATCTTAAACTATTATGTTAATAAAGTTTTGAACCTTGAGCTTTAAAATTTTAAGCAAATTATTCACACTATTTATGTATAGAACATTGACTATTATGTAGATCAAATTAGCCTCAACATGGTTTGCCACGGTGAATGCATCATTAGCCATGGCAAACAACCCATGATTTTTTGAAATGATATTTTTGCCTCTTTTTTTTTTGCAATGTTTTCCAAATGATTGATATCTCATGTTTCTGTATACTCTATAACTCTGATTTAGTCTTATTTTTGAATAATGTTTCTTTATTCAATAGTGAAAATTTAGGATCTCATTTTAAAAAAAAAAAATTTAAGTATCATAGGATTTTACAGACGATGGATGTGAAAGCTGATTATTTCATCAATGAATTTAGAACTCAAATTAATCAGTTAATTAAAGTTATCTAATATTTAATTTTTTTTTCCAAATGGGATTCTAAGTTTTCACCATTAATAAATAAACAATATTTAAAATAATATTAAATTAAAATTATAGAGTATATGGAAGCATTAGATACCAATTGTTTGGAAAATATTACCAAAAAAAGAGGCAAAAATGTCATTTCACAAAATTATGAATCGTTCGCCACAACCAACGACACATTCACCATGACAAACCATGTGGAGGTTAATTTGGTCTATATAATAGTCAACATTTTATACATAAACGGTGAGGGTAATTTGCTTAAAATTTTAAAGTTTAAGATTCAGAACGCTACTAATATAATAGTTTAAGGTCTAAAACACTACTAACATAATAGTTTAGAATTTGTAGTGATAATTGACAATGACACATTAGCATTAACTGGGGCCCACATATGAACAATACCACATGAACAGTAATGATATTAAAAAATTTAACAATTAGGGTTCATTTTACTACAAATTTAAAAAGTTTAAAATTTATTTTACACATTTTAAAAGTTCAGAGTTGAAAGTGTTTTTCAGGCAATATTTCAGGATTTATTTTGCTCATTAACCCATTCACAAATTGTAAAATAACATGACCTGTTATTGCTTTTATTTTTTTATAGTAATATTAATTAATAACTGATATTGATAAATATTTCTTCATGTCCTATGTGTTAGTTAACCAATCCACATATTCAAATAACTGATTTCAAAAAACTAAATAAGTTAATTATTTATAAAAATGTGCATGGATATTATAAATAATTCACATAGATTAATAAGATTAAGTAAGTTCGTCGTGTAAAAAAATATGTGCATTGATATTCTTAAAATATCTCAACTAAATGATCCACAAGCCGAATATGATGATTTGGCAAAACAAAAATTTAACTGTAGGGTAGTTCGGGTAACAAAAACAAAAAAACTAATAAATGATGCACACACGGAAATCTGAAATCTTAAAATATCAAAATAAACTCTACTACTAACTCTTGTTTATGGCATATAAGTAATTACAATCTCTAAGGGCATGGTTGGTTTCTGCTTTCGTTTTTTTAAAAAAATAATAATTTATAAAATAGTTTTCAGAATTATTTTTCAAAATAAAATAAAATGAAATTTGTTTAGTTATATTAATTTAAAAACAGTATTATAATTAAAAAAATAAATTGATAGTGATTATTATAGGTAGTTAATAGTAATGATTTATTATAAAAATTAGTCAAGTTAACTATAATTGTCAATAATCAAATATAATGTATTAGGAAAATAAGAAATAAAAAAACTTAAAATTGTTTTTTATTTTTTTATTTTTAAAGAAAAAGAAAACATTTTTGGAAATAATTAAATCCAAAACACTTATTTGAACAAGTGTTTAAATTTTTTGTCTTCAAAAAATAAACAGTTTAAAAAGAGAAAACGCCCTAATTCACCTATTTTCCGAATCTTCAACTTCGTTAAACTTGAATGCTAATGGAAATCACTCAAAACGGATAACAAAGTACAGAAGGAAAAGCTGTGAAAAGGTTTAGCTGAGTAAAGGAATGTATTGTTACAGTCTTTTGTCTGTTCAACCCCCCAAATTCAAAACAAGATGTTCTGGTATATTTTAGGGTGGGTGTATAAAAATTATAATTCAAGTCTTAGTTTAGGAGAATAGTGTATACTATTTTCTTTTCCACACAAAAAGAGCATAACCTGAACTTTCCAAACGAGAGGGAACATCTAAAGGATAAAAAAGCAAATGTACTGAGAAAACCAAATTAGCACACTTGCAACTACGTTAAACATCACGACCATAATTATGAGGACCTCGTGGTACAGGGCAGCAGCCAGTCAAGGTCTGTTGAGACCAAATGATGATACATTTCAATTATTAATTCGTAGAATTGCCTTGCATTGGCTACTTTCAAGACCCTGAAAAACCAGGAGTTAATTTGTGATTAGTAGCTGTGGTGCCATAGCTGCTGAGATTGCTTGGAAGCTTGAGGAGGGCCTTGAGGAACACCACCAAGTGATGCTTCCCTTGCATTATGCTGTTGCTGCTGATGGTGGTGGTGTTCCAAAGAAATGCCTGCCTGAGAATATAAGTTTGGGTAGCCGGGAGGTCCGAAATGCTGTGATGGCTGTTGCTGCTGCTGGCTTTGCCGGAATCCGCTCGATTGTTGATTTTGTCCCTGGAAGCCGTAATATGTGCTGCCTGGAACTGCAGACATCGTCCGAGAGGCAGGTCCATGAACCCACATAGGAGAATTCTCATTCTAGCAGAATAACAAACAAAACCCAACTTAGATTCACATCAAGGCCAAAGAAAGTGCCACAATTCCACGTCCTTTTTTCTTTCAGCTATCTAAATTTATAAGTTCAAAATTTTGGTTCTCAAAAGATTTACTCCTTCAATAAAATAATTCCAAGTTTGAACATCTCATCTCAATTCTCCGAAGAGAACTTAATCTCCAATATTGTCCAGTTAAGTGCATCCAGACAAGTGATGTGGCTTAATGTGAAGCAAATGCAGTCATTTAAGTGCCCCGCCCTCACTGAAAAACATGACATGACATGTACCAAAGCCATCATCCATTGTCATGGCATCCTTCAACTTTGATGCTCCATCATGACATGTTTTTAATGATAACTGGGCATTCGATAGCCATATTAGCTTCTTGATAGCTCGTCACTCATCTCTATTAATAAGCTTAACGTGAGGATGCTATTTAAGACAAAATACTTCATCCAGGAATAAAATGAGACGTTCAAACTTTGAAAATGATCAACAGTTACATATGATGTTAGCTATTCAGTATTGACATGAGACTCCTCGGAGAAACTGCTATAGCAATACAAAACAACAACAACAAGCCTTTATCCCACTAGGTGGGGTCGGCTACATGGATTGCAAGACGCCATTGTGCTCTATCATTTATTAAGCTTTTAGAAATATTATTAATTAAGAGATCACGTTCAACAACTTCCAAGAGTGTTCTCTTAGGCCTTCCTCTACCTCTCTTAATCGGACTCAAAGTTATATGTTCCACTCTTCTCACTGGTGCCTCCCTTGGTCTTCTTTGTACATGCCCAAACCATCTCAACCGATTTTCTACCATTTTTTCCTCAATAGGTGCCACCCTCACTTTTTCACGTATGTGCTCATTTCGAATTTTATCTTTACGTGTATGTCCGCACATCCATCGTAACATTCTCATCTCTGCTACTCCAACTTTATGCTCTTGCTGTCCCGTTAGAGCCCAACATTCACTACTATATAACATTGCCGGTCTGATAGCAGTACGATAAAACTTTCCTTTAAGTTTATTAGGCACCTTACGGTCACAAATAACTCCTTTAGCTTTTCTCCAATTAAACCACCCAGCTTGAATTCTATGTGAAATATCTCCACTGATTTCGCCATCATTTTGAATAATGGCTCCCAAATATCTAAACTTTTCCACTTGAGGTATAATTTGATCTCCCAATTTCACTTCCAAATTATTTTCGAATAGTCCTTTACCAAATTTACAATATAAATATTCCGTCTTACTTCTACTCAGACGAAAACCTTTCGACTCCAATGTCCTCCTCCATAACTCAAGTTTGCAATTAACCTCTTCTCTTGTCTCTGCTATAAGAACTATATCATCCGCGAAGAGCATACATTTCGGGATTTCCTCTTGAATATGTTCCGTCAAAACATTTAAAATCAAGTTGAACAAATAAGGACTCAGAGATGATCCCTGATGTAGTCCAATCTTTATAGGAAAATCCTTTGTTTGACCACTAGGCGTTCTTATACTAGTTTTTACCCCCTCATACATATCTTGTATGGCTTTAATATAAGCAATCCGTACTCCCTTTTTTTCCAACGCTTTCCAAAGCACTTCTCTTGGTATACGGTCATAAGCTTTTTCCAAATCAATAAAAACCATGTGTAGATCTTTATCTTTACAACGATACTTTTCCATTAATCCCCTTAGTAGATAAATTGCCTCTGTAGTTGATCTACCTGGCATAAAACCAAATTGATTCTCAGAAATACTTGTCTCCAATCTCAACCTGTGCTCAATTACTTTCTCCCACAATTTCATTGTGTGGCTCATGAGTTTAATCCCTCTATAGTTAGTACAATTCTGAATATCTCCTTTATTTTTATAAATAGGAATTAATGTACTTCTCCTCCACTCATCAGGCATTTTCTTGGACCGTAAAATCACATTAAATAACTTAGTTAACCATCTCACCCCTTCTTCACCTAAACATTTCCACGCTTCGATAGATATACAATCAGGTCCGTTAGCTCTACCATTTGCCATTTTCTTAAGAGCTTCCTTTACCTCCTTATCACGTATTTTTCGATAGAATGACAAATTTTGTTCTCCTTCACCAGTTACTAAATCCTCCAAGTTACTAGATGAATCCTCTCCATCATTGAAAAGTTTAGAAAAATAAGTCTCCCATCTATTTTTAATTTCATCATCTGTAACTAAAATTCTTCCCTCTTCATCCTTAATACACCTTACCTGTTCTAGATCTCTTGATTTTCTTTCCCTACTCTTGGCAATTTTATAAATATTTTGCTCTCCTTCCTTCGTCTCAAGGTTCTTATAAAATTCTTCAAAAGCTTTGGAACGAGCTTCACCCACAGCTCTCTTAGTTTCCTTCTTAGCCATACGGTACCTCTCCCAATTTTCCTCATTGTTACACAAATGTATGGCTTTAAAACAGTTCTTCTTATACTTGATTTGTCCTGTACACTATTATTCCACCACCAAGACTCCTTATCTCTCGGACCAGAACCTTTCGATTCTCCCAAAACTACTTTTGCAACCTCCCGTATCTTTTTAGCCATATCCTCCCATATGATGTTAGCACTTCCCTGAGAATCCCAAATTCCTTTATCCAAAAGATTTCGCTTGAAAATATCTTGCTTCTCACCTTTTAATTGCCACCACCTAATCTTTGGTGTTACTACTTGTCGACGTTTTTGGATTTTACTCATAATACACACATCAAGGACTAGAACCCTATGTTGTGTCGTTACAGCATCTCCAGGGATCACCTTACAATTTTTACAAAGTTTTCTATCTGTGTTCCTAACCAAAAGAAAATCAATCTGCGACCTTGAGGCTCCACTTTTGTAAGTGATGAGATGCTCATCTCTCTTCTTGAAACAAGTGTTGGCAATCTTAAAATCATACGCCAATGAGAAATCAAGAAGAGTTTGCCCTTCATTGTTTAGCTCTCCAAAACCAAAACCACCATGCACCCTCGCATACTGACCAGCTTCCCTCCCGACATGTCCATTAAAGTCTCCTCCAATAAAAATCTTTTCACTCTGTGGTATGTGTCGAATCAACCCCTCCAGATCCTCCCAAAATAATTCCTTAAGACTGGCTTCTGTCCCAACTTGCGGCGCATAAGCGCTAACAATATTAACAGTCTCACGTCCAATTATCATTTTTAAAGAAATAATTCTGTCTCCAATTCTGCTAACTTCTACAACGTTCTTCTTCCACTCCTTATCTATAATGATGCCTACTCCATTGCGTGCACTTACTTTTCCTGTATACCAAAGTTTGAAACCTTGAATATCCTTAGCTCTTCTCCACGCCATTTTGTTTCTTGCAAGCAAAGGATATTGATTTTCCTTTGAATCATAACCCCTACAACCTCTACAGATTTACAATTTAATGTCCCAACATTCCAAGTACCAAATCTAATTTTGCTCTTATGGACTAACTTCTTTAGCCGCGTGCGTCCAGAATGACGCGGTAGCCCTTGCTCATTTAACACTACATCCGGGCGCCGATGCAGCGGCTCTAACTCACTTATCACTGTACTCGAGCCATGCAGCGCGTTACTTACGGGCAACGACCTAGCATTAACATTATAACGTCTATTGTCCATGTTCATGATAGATTCAACAAATTTTTACATTGGCTGTTGATGGCCTAACACAACCCTCCTCCTTTACCCGGGCTTGGGACCGGCTATAAACATAGGCGGAGTTAGAAACTGCTATAGCAATAATGGATTCAAAAAAAAAAAAAAAACTAAGAGTAGAGCATTTTGAGGTGAAGCTCCTCTTACCTGCAGTAGGGAAATCATATGATTGTTGTCCTTAAACTGAGAGTTTATAACATCTTCATAGCCAATGGTTGTACCTGTAGGGGCAGCAGGTGGATTCAGAGGAAAGTTTCCCCCGGGCATGCTGGTTGAACTCCCAAAACCATATCCAGATGCAACTGTAGCAGATTGAGGCAAGCTGCTGACAGAAACACTGCTTTTATACTGGGGAAGCGCTGCTGCTAGTGACTGGTGGTATGTGCCATTTCCAGGAAAAGCCTGTTGAAAAGCCGATGGCATATAGGTATAGCTTTGCGGCAAGAATGGATAGCTAATCATATTAGCAAAATGTCCCAAAGGAAGAGTTGGTTGAGAGTATGGATGCACAGCCAAGTGTTGAGGAAGTGAAGGACCAGTAGCAACGCTGGCACCTGGCAAAGTCTGTGAATTTGGTTGAGGTGTAGAAATGCTACTTGCTCTTAAAGTCTGCACAGCCAGATATTTATCAAATTACTGCATTCTTGAGATTACCCTCAATCAAAAAGATAATTCATTACACGTATAATGAGCAGCCTTGTCCATCAGTATTGGCATAATATCAAAAATTCAGTACGCAACTCCTTTGCAGCTATTGTACATATTAAATCATATTATACCTCATCACAGGCACATCACCAGCATAAAATGGCATAAAAGCAAGATAGCAGGAATTACATTACACCAAACACACAAAGTAACTCCAAAATCTGATATTTCACGTCCGCTGCAATTTCTTAACTCATTGAATAAACATAAAATTATATATTATTTCCACACAGATAACACAATTTTACAAAGACCTGCAAAGCTTTTACATTGACACTGAACTGACAGGTGATCATTAATCATTCAGTCCAAAAGTAAAACTGTGTTATATTCTTTAGTTTTAACTACCTTTCATGAACACCAGTATATCATCTCACAACTCCACTTGACCACCAATGTTGACAACAAAAGTCACATCAGATGTTGGGGGATGACTAAACAGGGTTTGTTTCTTTAAGGCCTCACCATGCCTTCCAATTCATTCTCTTCACATAATGCTTCTATCCAGAGCCTTTTTCTTCTTGTCAGGACCCTATTTGTCTCTTGGAATTCCAATTATTAAGGAATAAGGAATGGGTGAGACTCGTTCAGGGCTTTTACTTCCCTTCTATTTAACCTAGATTCTGACCATACATCTTTCCTTCGATGCAGATAGGTTAACTTAGTCTCGTAATCAATCCTTCTGGTTCTTTTTCCTCGTCTTCCTTTAACTATTATAGTCTTATAAGATCTTGTCATTTGTTTGGAGTGCAATTACTCTACAGGTTTAACATATGACAGGCTGCAAGTTTAAAAAACAAAGTACAGCTTTATCTCTTTATGTGTTATATGCATACTGAATTCTGAATCTTCATATTTTAAATTGTCTCATAGGGCACTTAATAAGGAATATGCAGTTCTGTATTCATGGCATGTCATGGGTTCATGATTAGCCTTGGGGTATTCAACCTAGCCCAAGTAGACAGGTTTGAGCCGGGATGGATGATAGAATGTAAGATTAGGACATTAAGTGAAAAGAAGGGAAAGAATCTTTAATAGACACTATAAATATATGATCAAGGACCTTAAGTCATAAAACAAATAAAACCAAGAATAGTATCAGAGCCATAGGTGCAAGGATCTTGAAACATAATACTCTAATTATCCAAGAAGGAGAATCTCCAACACACGCGATAATCAAAGGCTACCACCTATGCTCCTAAAGCAACTATTTATGCAACTAGGAATTAACAATTAAAATTAAATTAATTAAACAATAATCATGCAAAGTGGTGAATCATTGGCTCTAATCGTGCAGCCATCACCCCCTATTCTCTAGGTGACAAGTCAGTAATTGCTTCCTTATTATCTCTTATTACTTTTCTCATGTCCAGAAACTGCCCAGCTTCACTAACCATTCCCCTTATGCCTCTTTCCTGCTCATTTCCTTGCCTGGATGTCATTCTCTTGATGTGAGTTTTGGATTTTGGTATCTTATCGAGGGCATATTGCCATTGGGCCATTGCACGAACTGTCATTTTTTTTGTCATTTTAATTTACATTATATTTTATTGGAAATGATGGTTGGTATCTTTCTTTGCAATAAAGCTTTTTTCAATGCAGATAAAAATAGCAGCAGTCAGGTAGATTTTGTGACATTTGCAATCCCTTGTTAGATGTGGTTATATTGTCAAACAAATTTGTTAAAATACCAATACACCACTATCAAATTCAAGCAAACAAATATTTGAAGCTCAAAACAATACTGCAAGAGTAGAAGTGCACCTCAGACGTGGAAATAGTGGAACCACCAATCGAAGAAGCAATGTTGCTATATTTTGCAGGCAGTGATTGTGTTGCTGGGAAAGGTAAGTAAGGGATATCATCCCTTGCCGTTTGAACAGTTGAACCCAACAAAGCACCGGGCAAAGAATTTGTATAACCCTGCTATATAATTGAATACTAAATTTAGATGAAGGTACCAACATTGTTAGATACTGATAGAGAATAAATAAAAAAAAATTTACATATCGAATGGTAATACTATGCGAGCTGCATATGAAAATTGGCATCATCACATCATAGTTTGATGGGGCAAAACAACTATAAAGTGTATTCTAGGAACTAGGAAGGGTAAGGTACATTGCAAACAAGTAAATAAAGTAAAGCAACTGAAAAAGGCAAATTTATGTGCACATGCATGTGAGGCATATCCAATGAGAAAGTAACCAATCACCATAGATCCAAAAGATTGTTCAAGATTAATACCAGGTTGTCAATGTGAGTCAATGAAAATTTTCAGTAAACATTTAGGAAGATTTTTGCATTAATCTAGAACAATTGTCTAGTGGTGGTTAGTTAAGCCTCTAACCTCTCACTGAAAATCACTCCTCCATCATTACAGAACCAACTCTCGTTCATTGAAAACCAGAATCAAGACCCAGTGATTGAACACATTCAACATTATGTAATTAAGAATCTACAACTCTGTATTACCATGACACTTGAGAAGGGGGTAAGGTTCTGTATCTGTGAGTTTGTTTGTGAGTGAGAATATGGGACATCTTGTTGTTGGCTATTATCATAAGTAAACCCATGTGAAGATGAAGGGAAGATGAATATTGATTCCCCTGATCAGCTTCAGGGGGGATTCTGGTTTTAACACCTCTGGCTGTGAAATGGAAGGAGAATTATAAGGCCCAGCACTGACATCAGTCCTTTGAACTAAGTTTCCATCAGAGGCACTAGTGAGATGTTCATCCTCATAATAATCAGAATGCCTGTAAGAAAAATATGAAGCAATTATGAATGATCATAAAATTGAGCACCATATATGATCATATACAACATACCTAGAGAATCTGAGGGACCAATTGTTGCCACATCAGTAGCCGCAGATGTCTCCTCAGAGTTGCTTCTCACAGGCCTAGATGCGTATGGCCCAGAAGGAAAGGCAGCATTTGTTCCAGATCCAAAACTTCCAAAGCTCAAATTCAAGCATTCTGGATTGTGGAGTTGTAGGTGATCTGGAATCACAACAGAATCATTTTCCTCCTCTGAATCTTTCCACCTGATCATCTTTCCGTAAACTTAGCTGCTCCAAGTGTGCGGACATTGAGGAAACACCTTCTGCTGCTGAAAGCAATTAGAAGTAAAGCTGAGAGAACCCCTAAACAGGCATGGCTCTAACAAGCAAAGATGACATTGAATAGTGAACAAGTAATGCAAAAATACCCTTCCAAATCATTCACACAAGAGGGGAGGAATTAACAAAAAATGAGCAAACCTAGAGAATAGTAGCTGTTTAAAGTCTCATCAAAGCAATAGCCAATATTACAACATAACATTGTGATTTGTGTTCAAGAAAACCCTGGGAGTATTTTTTTCAGACATGTAGTATGCACAAAGGATGCTTTCAGAAAATGAAATTCAAAGACTTATTGCATATCCAACTGGTGGTACGAGTGCTCGAATATCACCACAGTTCAATACTCCATTCAATACATATGCACTCTAAGGTACCACTAAAACATTTAATGGCGAACATATATGTTCAAGACAAATAAAGATGGAAGACAAATTTAAAGAATGGTAAATAAGTTGTAGCCTCCTGGTAACTTCATCATTACTAAAAGGATGCCTTTGAGGTTGGTAGGGATTCTTATCCTTGTACAAGTTATCATCATCAAAACAGATGCACCTCCAGCATTATCGTCAGATATACTTCTAGCAGAAATAGAAGCAGGTACAGCATTGTCTGCAGCCTCAAGAGGAGCATCTTCAACTAAACGTTCTTCTAGATGGGACCTCTGCTGCCGATTAGCTTCATCCAAGTTCGTTGAGATTCCATAGTACTCAGAATTTGGAAGAACATCAACAATAGAGGAAGCATTAGAAGCTGATTGGTGCTCAACAGAGGCCATTCCTCATTCTGACAAACATCATGGCTAATAGAAAAGCCTTGATCAGCATTTGCCTCTGACACATGCAATGAGTGCAGACTCTGACTCTGATGTGTGCAGATGGAGGTAGGTAACAAAACATTGTGATGGCTATTACTGTTAATGGAAGAATTAAGCACGGATATTTTGGCCTGTGGCCTACCCATCTTAACAATATCAGCCATTGATACTTGACCTGGGAACCCCATCCATCGGATTGCATTCCCCCATGTTGTGATGAAGATGGTCCATCACTCACACATGCTTCAGTTGCCACAGAATCACTGCAACAATTTTATTATACATCATTTGACCTCTAGCTTGGCAACATATTAACAACAAAGTGTTTTTGAGTCAATGCATTGGCAGCACAGTCAAAGTAGGCAGATAACAATCATCACTCAAGAGTAGCTGGACAGAAAATAGCCTTAACTAGCCAAATAATTCAGGACTTTTTGATTATTATTTATATAATTTTGCTTTTAGTAATAAAGAGGAGCTACAACGTACATTAAAAGAAAATAAATATTCAAAACCCTGACCCGCCCATTTTGACCTATCTTTTCCTCAATAGTCATTTTCCAAAAACTCAGTAGAACAGAACCCAAAAGCGATTCAGAGAATAGATAGTAGAAAACGCAACAGGAGTTTGAAAATGAGAACGAAGTATAACTCAATAAAAAGAATTAAACATACTTTGTAGCTAGTAAAAGTTGGGTGGACGCTTTTTTAAACGCTTGTTTTTTAGAAGAATCAAACAAACAAAATCAACGTAGGTAAACAGGAAAATAAATATTCTGATAATTTAAATATACTGGTTAAAAAAAGAGAAAATAAGCATCATGTCACCAAGATGGCCGAGAGAAAAGGAGCAGCAAATAGGCCAGCTACATTAGGACCTAATTAAATGATATTATGGTAATAATTCTACAGTTGTAACGTATAAGTTACATTATATGAGAATTAAAGAAATACTAAATTCCAACCAGATCAGTCCATGTTTAGTAAGATTCTGATAGAATCCCAACCTGGAAGCCACAAGTAATTCATATGAGATACCTTAGGTCTTTATTAGATTCCTTACAAGACGTTCAATATTCTCAAAACTCAACAAGTGCGCATGTGATGAAAGTAGAATCATCAAGAAAATAGACAGAGTGGATGGACAGGATATGATAACTAAATACTAATTAAAAAAATGAAGTGAAAAATAGCTAGTAAGAGTGTAAAACATGCATGCCCCTCTCACCCCACACGCGCATGAACACATGCAAATGTATTTGAGTGTATGGATATAAAGGAAACAAAACCTGTGGGATGGCATCCGCCAGTCACATTATTCCCCAAAATGCTAGAAGAAGACATAGGACCTCCAGGGGCATTTGTTCCATTTTCCTTCTTGTATACAGGTTTCCCCTGCAGGAGACCAGAATCTGATCTCCAAAAGAGAAGGAGAAAACTTTTTAAAGGAAAAAAAAATTGCAGCTTAGATACTTTTTTAAATTTGACAGAAATATTAGACTGAAGGCATATAAGACAGTGGCATGGGGAAGATCTATCCCACACATACCAGTGCCCACTGCTATTGAATTGACTTGTGCCAGCACGCCGATCTGTGCCAGCCCTACTACCACGACTAGATGCGTAATTTGTGCACGAGACCTGGAATCAGGTATGTCCTTATTCTGATGCAGCACAGAAACAAGTAAAAATAATCACATCACATTGAAAATAGAAGCATTAATTAAATGGATAGATAAGTAATTCATAACCATCTGTTGACAAAAGACACTAAATATAACCCATGTGATACGTGAAATGAAACAATATTATTGTATGTTTAGTGAGGTTTATTTTGAAGAATATATATTTAACTACTATTTTTATCACAAGAAATTGACCAGGGAAACATGGACATTTTTTGTGCCTACTAAAA